>NC_091333.1:13431881-13463931 GCF_038502225.1 Cherax quadricarinatus | reverse complement strand
TAGGTTTCCCTAATTTTATTTAAGGTTTTACGATGCGAGAAATGTCCGGCCACTGGCAGGTCATGAGCCATTTTAAGAACAGTCTCTGCATTGACTTGGAACAACTAAGATGGAATAGTCTATCTCATCTGAATTTAATTTGAATACTGACTTGTACAAGATACCTTTTATATATTCAAATTTATATGGAAAGTTTTTCCTTTGGATAACTTGATTTTGTTTAGCGGCATTATGGCAATTCTGAAGAGAAGGGCAATTACGTTGTAAATTGACAGAAGAGTCCTTCGATATGTCTAAAGGCTTAAAGTCAGGGAAAATCAAAGGATGGACAGTAGGAGAAGCCTGGGCTTTGGTCTGAGCCCTAGTCAAGACATTTATAGTATTGGAGGTGATATCTTCACTTTCATCTAATAAGTGAACCGGTGATCCTACTACCTCGCTTTTGAGAGTAGCATCACTGGTTTTTAATCCCACATGAATCTCACGAGACATTGTCTCTTCTGAACTTTTGAGGGGCTTCTCTGACTACATAAAGAGGATCTGAAACACCTATGTCCATCTTTGGTGATGAATGGTCAACCTCAGAAGGAAGAATGGCACCTTTTACATTACCTATTAGTACGGAGCAAGAAGTGATGGGAGCTAGTATGGCTTCAGACCAACCTGTGAACCATTTAGACCTAATGTAACAACGGATGGTAGGAAAAGTGTCCGTACGGCCCAAGTAGTCTGAAAGTATAGCAGAGGAATGAGTTTCTTTAAGGTTAGGGAACAGCTTATCAGAAAGGACTATACATGTGCATCCAGTGTCTCGTAAAATGGTAAATACATTAAGTCCATTAACTGTTCCTGAACAGAAGGGTGCTTGGTCATTACAGTCTTTAAAACATCTTCCAACTTTTTGGACCTTCTTAGAAGGACAATCTGGACGTTTATGCCCCTTAACACCACACAAATAACAAATAGGAATAAAAGAAGTCATTTTACTTTCCACTAGAGGCTTTGATTTCTTAAGGTCTGATGAACCCTTGCCCTTAGGGTTCGATCCCTGCTTCAATTCAACAATATGTATTAATGAAAACGAAGGGTTCTATGCCGACTCCGAGCAAACAGTAAGTAGAATGGGGTCACTTGACCATCCAATCTTCTCACCAATAAATCAAGAGTGTCCTACGACAGTTCCCTTGATAAAATAAAGAGCTCAATGAAACAAATTTTCACTGGAAAATCTCGGGTCCCTAGAGTCTAATCCTCCAAAGTGTTTCAAGCTCGAACAAAAAGGTGGCAGAATTAAATATTATATCCTGCCTGACTTGACTTACAATAAATTGAGACTATAACAATCACCAAATCTTCTAAATACCTGTACTATAGTCCTACCATAGAGAATGATTACTCATGGCTGGTGGTAACCGTCTGTGGTATGCAGCATTGAAGTTCCAAGGGTAGATTTGAGATGGAATTGAATCTTGATTCAGTAGAGTTGATCCTGGCAGGGTCACCACTTGTGAAGGCTTACTCAGCCCTGTAACAACTTCAGACAGTATTACCAAGGCTGGCTCCTCCTCAGGAAAATTAATGAATAGAAAAAGAAATAATAACAGACAAACATAAACACTTTATTATATAGAAAATAGAAAATATAAAACACTTAAATATGAAATATTAATCCTACATTAAAGAAAATGAAAAATGAAAAATATAAATGATAACTGAATTCAACGCTAATATAAAACTTGGGTGTCTGGTGTTGGTGACACTGCTTGTTGAAATCGTAGCCGTTGCCGATGATGGGGGGGGGTCGCAGGTGTTGGTTACAACCCACTGGCTAGTTCTTCACAGTATAGCCTTGAGTATTCTATCCCGATGACAGGAAAGCAGGTTCTTTACCGCTGCAATGATGAGGGGTTACATCCTGCAATTTCATACAGGTGCACAGGTAATTAAATCCAAAAAGGGGAAGTCTCAGGACATTAGTCCATCTCCATCAATTCTACTCGTTGATTGGCAGGTGACCCTCTCTGTCATCTAAGCTGGAAAGATAGACAGGTTACCCACTGCTTAAGAAATCACTCTCCATGATAAGTACAATACCTAAAAGAAGTGGTGATTATTACAACAGTTAACTTAGAGCAAGACTGAAAGGACTAAGTTTATTATTGGTCAAAAGTGAAGCTTTCAACCAATAAATCCACTAGAATACAAGGCAGGCATGTACTTACAGTAATGCTGGGAGCTGTGAGTCTAGTGATTACTGTCTAGACCGGAGCCCCACATGTCACCTTTCGGGGGGGGGGTGGATGAAGGAGGGGAAGGGATAGCGGGAGCTAGACTGACCCTACCTTAACAAGCAGCCGGCAATCAAACTATCACTTTAGGGGTGGGGTAGAAAAGGCGGGAATAGCGGGAGCTGGACTTACCCTACCTTAACAAGTAGCCGGCAATGAAACTATTGTTACTATATACTCCATCGCTACTCCTATCTATTGAACTTTTCCCTCACACCTGAGTAATTGAAATTTCTCCTCATTGAACTTCATATTGTTTTGAGTGGCCCATTCGAAGATTTGGTTGATGACCGCTTGGAGTCTCGCTGTGTTGGAACTTATTCGGTCTGAGAAGTCCCAACGAGGAAAAACACACCGTTCGAGGGCTCTTACGCCCACCCAAAAACAAAAACACACTCTCCCGGTTTGGCGTAGGTGGATGGTAGGTACTACTTAATTTATAGATTTACCCTTCAGGGAAGAAGTAGGTAGTTATACTGTTAGTACACTAATATTAGGATTATTGAGGCAACTGTAGATAATAATAATGTAGACCTAAGACCTTAACATAGGTAGTAATAGGCCGATAATGTAGGCAAACACTAGGTTAAGTCAGCCAGGGAGAACTGGCAGCCCAAGTTTGAATGCTGGGGCACGGGGTTTCGATACCGCCATGCTCTCTTCTTAGACCAGACATCACCTGGACAAGACGTGCCGTGATCAGCAGGCGGCGCTCCCCACGTGTCCTCACATATGAGATCTGGGGAAATCTGGTAGAGGCACCTTGATGTACCATAGATGACCTCTGTCAGGCCCATACAGTAAGACAAGACCTCCACTTTTTTCGTAGGATTTCTGGCCAGTGTCTGGGGAAAATTGTGAGTGAGTTGAACTGTAGGCCATTGTGCAGCTGGCAGTGCATGTCCAGTACGTACCAACGTCTCTTGTAAGCCTAGAAGCTAGTGTCCATGTCTGCATAGTTATACTAGGGGATACACACCCCCTTGGATATAGGAATTTCTGAGGTGCAGGCAGGTCACTAATAAAGATTGAATATTGCAGGAATTAAGGCTCCGAATGAAGCTCTCAGGATTATTCTTGGCTGTCCCAGATCTACAAAAGTTCTTAACATGAGGAAGGAGCTTGGTATTTCTAGTATCAGTGATAGGATTGTTGAGATTAACACTGTACTCGGTATTAGAATGTTGAGAAACAAACCAGACACTGTCACAGTGAATCTTACCAAGTGTCTAGAGGTAAATACACACAGATCTAAATGGATTGTGAAAACGTGCAGTTGCATTAAGTTTTATAACCTGCATGAACTGTATCACTGTAGGCAACAAGAGCATTTCACCCTTCCATGGAAGATGTGATCAGGCATTTAATATCACATACCTACAAGTCCCTCCCAAGAAGCTCATTGCTAGTAATCCCTTCCTTAAATCTCTTGTTAAAGCAACTGCTCAAGAAGAAATTTCTCACCTAGCTGGTAGTAATAAGTTATCACAAGTTATATACACTGATGGATCTAAACAGGAGTCTTCTGGCAGGGCTGCATCTGCTCTTGTTGCCACCTCCCTAGTTAAGAACGATAATAAATTTGTTGAGTTAGGCATAAGAATTAACAACTGGGCGTCTACACTGCAAACTGAATTGTTTGCAATCCTAATGGCGCTAAAGCTAACCTATGACACTGAGCTTGACTCTATCATCATTACTGATTCTGTCATCATTGAAGGCTCTTGACTCATATAATGACTCCAACAACATGCTCATTGGAGAAGCCAGGTATAGATACTCAAAAATTAGGGACAAAGGAATTAATGTACAATTGCTATGGATCCCATCACACATTGGATTACTCCTTCATGATAAAGTTGATATGTTAGCCAAGAAGAGTACCCAGAAGGAGAATGTAGAATATAACTTTGGTATAACTGTGTCTAGCATTAGGAATAATATTAGGAGAGAAGTAAATAATGAAAATGATTGTTATAGGAATGCAGTTAGAAGCCTGAGTAGATCTATAACCCACTATGATAACATGAACGTAGATAAGTATGTTTATGGAGCAACGTGCAATGTGAACAGACTGACTGATGTTGTAGTGGCCAGGCTTAGGCTTGGTTACAAGTACTTCTGGCAGTTTGGGAGACACACAGATGATGATCAAACTAAATGTAAATTATGTGATCAGGCATATGGTCACTGTCTTGAACACTATGTGCTTAATTGTCCACTTATTGAAGAATACAGAGACAGACAGTATAATAACCTATGTGACATGTCAAGATATCTTATTAATGAAAATAAGATACCAGATATACTAAGCAAATTTCCTAAATTTGCTTGTAACAGATAAGTGAACTATAGATATGTAGATATAAATCCATATGTATTCCTGTTAACCCTTTGGGGCCTAGTTCCTAGGCCTTTTGTGTATCCATATGCTCTCGCGCTACCGTCCACAGGATGGATATGGGGTGCACAATAAACTAGCCACTTCGGTGGCAAAATCTAAAAATCTAAATCTAAAAAATCCGGTTGCATGTGGTTTCTGAGGGGAAGTCCAAAGGGGCTAAGCTTAGGAAGGTTGAAGATCAGGATATATGCTGCAACACCAAGTAAGTTAGTCCTTTAAACGTGCATGCAGGCGAGATTTCTTGCAACATCAGTCATTTATGATAATCTGTCCTATAAGCCACTTGTGAGGCTGAGGTACCGACCTCAGAGCTCGGTGTCAACAAAGCTTGCCAGGAGGCAGTCCAGACAAATTTTCACACGCGGTGTTTTCGATGGAGGTCACTGCCATGGTAATCCGGGTGTCATCCGCAAAGGAAGACACGGAGTTATGGCTTGCATCTCTATGTCAAAAATGAGGATGAGGAATAGAATGGGAGCGAGTACTGTGCCTTGTGGAACAGAGCTTTTTACTGTGGCTGCCTGGGACTTTACTTCGTTTACTATTACTCTTTGTGTTCTATTTGTCAGGAAGTTATAGATCCATCTACCCACTTTTCCTGTTATTCCTTTATCACGCATTTTGTGTGCTATTACACCATGGTCACACTTGTCGAAAGCTTTTGCAAAATCTGTGTATACTACATTTGTATTTTGTTTATCCTCTACAGCATCCAGGACCTTGTCATAGTGGTCCAGTAGTTGGGACAGGCAGGAGCGACCTGCTCAAAATCCGTGTTGCCCTGGGTTGTGTAATTGATGGGTATCTAGGTAGTTGGCGATCTTGCTTCTTAGAAACCTCTCAAAGATTTTTATGATATGGGATATTAGTGCTATCAGTCTGTAGTTCTTTGCAATTGCTTTACTGCCACCTTCGTGGAGTGGGGCTATGTCTGTTCTTTTTAGCGTGTGTGGGATGACCCGTGTCCATGCTCCCTCTCCATAAAATACTGAAGGCACACAATAGTGTCTTTGCAATTCTTGATGAACATGGAGTGCCATGAGTCTGGGCCTGGGGCAGAGTGCATGGGCATGTCATTTATTGCCTCTTCAAAGTCTTGTGGAGTTAGGATAATATCCAAGATTTTTGAGATGACCAAATTTTGGGTTTTGCTCATAAAGAATTCATTTGGATTATCGATCCTTAGTCTGGGCAGTGGCTCGCTGAACACTGAGTCATATTGGGACTTTAGTACATGTATCTCATTTATTTTTTGGCTGTCATCTGTGTATGTCCCATCCTGCCTAAGCAGGGGCCCAATACTGGATGTTGTTTTTTCCTTAGATTTGGCATAAGAGAAGAAGTATTTTTTTTTCCAATTTCCTTTATGACTTTTAGTTCTTCCTGTGATTCTTGTCTCCTGCAAGATTCCTTCAGCTTAGGTTCGCTATGTGCAATTTCATTGACTAGTACCTCCCTTCGTATTTCAGATATATTGGCCCCACTCAGCAGTTCTGTGACTCTTTGCCTTTGTCTGTATAGTGAACCTCTCTCTTTCTAGTTTATATCTTCTCTTTCTTTTTCTTAATGGAATGTGTCTTAAGCAGAGCTCAAGAACCATAGAATTCATTTTTTCAAGGCAAATGTTGGGATCCATGTTGTTGAGGATATCTTCCCAGCTTGTTTAATTTAGGACATAGTTTACTTGATCCCATTTTGTGTTTTTGTTATTGAAATTGAATTTCGTGAAAAGACCTTCATGAGTACAAAACAAATTCCGGCCACAAAATAGAGCGAAAAACCAACATCAAAGACCTGGGAGTGATCATGTCAGAGGATCTCACCTTCAAGGACCATAACATTGTATCAATTGCAGCTGCTAGAAAAATGACAGGATGGATAATGAGAACCTTCAAAACTAGGGATGCCAAGCCCATGATGACACTCTTCAGGTTGCTTGTTCTATCTAGGCTGGAATATTGCTGCACACTAACAGCACCTTTCAAGGCAGGTGGAATTGCTGACCTAGAAAATGTACGGAGAATCTTCACGGTCCGCATAATGGAGATAAAACACCTCAATTACTGGGAGTGCTTGAAGTTCCTGAACCTATATTCCCTGGAATGCAGGCAGGAGAGATACATGATTGTATACACCTGGAAAATCCTAGAGGGACTAGTGCTGAACTTGCACACGAAAATCACTCACAACGAAAGCAAAAGACTTGGCAGACGATGCAACATCCCCCCAACGAAAAGCAGGGGTGTCACTAGCACGTTAAGAGACAATACAATAAGTGTCAGGGGCCCGAGACTGTTCAACTGCCTCCCAGCATACATAAGGGGGATTACCAATAGACCCCTGACAGTCTTCAAGGTGGCACTGGACAAGCACCTAAAATCGGTACCTGACCATCTGGGCTGTGGCTCGTACGTTGGATTGCATGCAGCCAGCAGTAACAGCCTGGTTGATCAGGCTCTGATCTACCCGGAGGCCTGGTCACAGACCGGGCCACGGGGGCGTTGACCCCCAGAACTCTCCAGGTAAACTCCAGGTAAACTGCTCACATTTTGCTGGTCAGGAGCTCTGTGCATACATGCCTGTACCTCTGTTATGTTGTGATCTGAGTGTATTGTCTTTGATACAGTTATATTACGTATCAGGTCGTCATTGTTAGTGAAGATGAGGTCCAGCATATTTTCTAGTGTTGTAGGCTCTACTATTTGCTGGTTTAAGGTGAATTTGGGGAAGAGATTTAATAGATCATGTGTGTGTGAATTTTCAACTAAGCTGCCTCCTGGGGTGATCTCTGCTAAAACATTGTTTGCTATACTCCTCCATTTTAGATGTCTCAAGTTGAAATCTCCTAGTAATAAGATGTTTGGGGAAGGAGTTGGGAGATTTTCCAGACAGTGGTCAATTTTCTCAAGCTGCTCCTGGAATTGCTGGGAAGTTGCATCTGGAGGCTTGTATACCACCACAATGACAAGGTTTTGGTTTTCAGTCTTTACCGCCAGAACTCCAACTACATCATTTGAGGTGCTCAGTAGTTCTGTGCAAATGAGCGACTCTGTGACATACAGGCCACATCCCCCTTGTTTCCTGTTTAGTCTGTTGCATCGGATAGGTCATAACCTGGGATCCATATTTCGTTGTCATAATCCTTTATGTGGGTCTCTGTGAGTGCTGCAAGCATTGCATTTGACTCCGTGAGCAGTCCCTTGATGTAAGGAATTTTGTTGTTTTTTGATGACTTTAGACCCTGTATGTTTGCAAAGACAATTGTCGTTGTATTGGTGGAATTTAGGTTTTTTTTTTATTTGTTGGCTCTAATATCTGTTGTTGGCGGGCTTCTATGCAGGGGTTTGAATAGACTAGCCTAAGCATATTGAGCCCATTGAAGATATTTCTTTCAATAACATGATCTCTGATGCTTGGAATATCAAGTTCTTTCCTCATATTTAAAATTTTGGCAGTATGAGGGCATCCTAGGATGATCCTCATTGCTTTGTTCTGCAGTTTTTCCAGCCCTCCAAGCTTCCAATGAGACATAAGAGCAAGTAGTGGCGCAGCATAATCAACCAATGATCTAATATAAGCAAGATACAGTAGACTGTCGTTTACACGTTTAACACGGTAGTTACGTTCCTGAAAATGCTGTGTTAGACAAAACCGTGTTTGACAAACTGAAGAACTTATGGGAAAAATAGGGTTACATTCCTGGGAGCCCCCAAAAAGCCAAAGAACTTTCTTTTAGACCTCCAGATCTTACAAAATAAAAGTGAATATGTAATTGTAGTGCATTGTCGTCATATATTACTGTTTAAGACTGCAAATGCAATAGAAATAATAGTATTTCTTACCTTAAATTGTGGGTAATGGTGTATGTGGATGATTGTGAAGAAAGTGGATATGGATGGTGTGGCCCTACTGGGCTGAGATGTATGGTTGTTGGTTGTTGGCAGAAGTGGATGGTAGAGGTTCTGGTACTGAAGTTGATGGTTGTATTGGAGTGTGCATAAATTCTGTAATGGATCTCTGGGCTCTTTTACCCTGCAACACATTATACAGCTGATGATACGGCATCATCAGCTGGTCTAGACCCCGTTTCAAAGCACTACTTCTAGATTTGACAGGGTCCTTTTCAGTGAAAAAGTCTGTAACTTTACCAATAATATGGTACTGCTCACATAACTGTTGCAATGTTAACTGTTTTTCTTCAGGTTCTTCATCTTCTTCTGTTATTTCCCTCCCTTGTATCTGTGCATTGAGCTCTGCCAGCATTTCCTCTGGACTCCTGTTTTCATCATCATCATCTTCTAAGACCTGATTCACATCTTCATTCATATCTTCAAAACCATCACCTGGTAATCTCCTTGCTGGGAGGGTGGTGTGGGTGGCTTAGGGAGGCAGGGGATGGCAATAGGTCTCCCCTGTTGACACAATAGTGTAACCCACTAACCTACAGACTATCCCGCCCAGCGGGCGACCAGGTGCTCAAAAGTTTTCCCCCCTCAAAGTGTTAAACAAAAATATACTGCAATTCTTCAATCGTGCTATAACAAAACGTGCAAGACAGAATCGTGTTAAATGATGGTCTACTGTACATCATTTTCATAATTTTAACATTAGCACCATACCTGGGGTGAAAACCTGCCGCAACTTCTCAGTGCTCTCAGCCTTTCTTTGTACTGGTGACAAAGTCTCGTTACAACAGGTCCAAGTAGTGGGATCTCAAAGCCTAGATACCTCTATCTGGTTACATATTCTAGAAGAGACCCATCGTGCAACTGGATCTGGCGAACTGTGCCTCTCTGTCGAGGATGATGCCTATTCAGTATCTTTGTTTTATCAGTTGAGATTATCAACCCCAGGTCCCAGCACAAGGCTAGTACTTGGTTAAGGATGTTATGGGTGTTGGAGAATCCAGTGGTGTGAATCATTATATCAGCAAAACTAATCATGTAATGATGGGGCTGGTTAGGCATAGCATTAAGTGAAGCATTAATTAGAATATTGAAGAGAGTGGGACTGAGCACACCTCCCTGTGGGGTTCCTAATTCAGAATCTTTAGTTACACTTCTATGTTCCTTGAACAACACAGGCAACTTTCTATTGGACAGGTACCCTTTAATCCAGTGGAGAAGCCATCCTCCAACATCCATTTTTGGCAATTAAGTGACCATGCCAAGACAAGAAAACTGGGAAAATGACACAAAGAAAGAGCCAGTTGGGGGGGCCCCTATATAAAGAGCAACAGAAAAAATTCAAGAGGCCTACAGTCAGAAGAAATTGATGGGCACCTAAATGGCCAGGTCCAGACGAGAAAACTGGGAAAGTAACGAGGCCTTTATATAAAGAGGTAGAGAAAGTTGGGGAGGCCCAAAGGAAGAGCAGATTCTGGGGCCCCTAAATAGACACCAAGAAAAAATTTGAGTGGCAAAAAAGGAATAGCTAATTGGAAGGCACCTAAGTGGCCAGGCCAGGGTGAAAAAACTAGGAAATCAACACAGGAAGAAAGAGCCAATTTGGGGGCCCATAAATAAAAAGCAAGAGAAAATTGGGGAGGCCCACAGGAAGGGAAGATTCTCAGGCCCCTATTTAGACAAAAAGAAAAAAGTTCGGGAGGCCCACTGGAAAAGCAAATTGGTGGGCAGTTAAATGGCCATGCCAGGACGAGAAAACTGGGAAAGCAAGATGAGAAGAAAGAGTCAATTCTTAGGCCCTTATATAAAGTGCAAGAGAAAATTGGGGGGGGGGGGGGGACAGGAACAGCAGATTCTGGGGCCTCTAAAATTCGGGAGGCCCATAGGAAGAGCAAATTGGCGGGCACTTAAATGGCCACGCCAGGGCAAGAAAACTGGAAAAGTGACACAGGAAGAGAGGCAGTTGGGGGCCCCTATATAAAGAACAACAGAAAAGTGGATTGGTCCAGAGTAAGAGAAGATTCTTGGGCCCCTAAATAGACACTAAGAAAAAATTTGGGAGGCCCACAGGAAGAGCAAATTGGCAGGCACCTAAATGGCATGGCCAGGACGAGGAAGAGAAAATTGGGGAGGCCCAAAGGAAGAACAGGTTCTTGGGCTCCTAGACATCAAGAAAAAAACTTAGGAGGCACAAAGGAAGAGCAAATGGGAAGGCACCTAAGTGGCCAGGCCAGGACATTAGGGTAGGTTGGGTTAGTTTAGGTTAGGTCAGGTTATGTTAGTTTAGGTTGGGTTAGGTTAGCTTAGGTTTAGGTTAGGTTAGATTTGTTTAGGTTAGGTTAGGGTAATTACGGTAGTTTAGATTAGATGAAGTTAGGATAGGTTGGGTTAGTTTAGTTTAAGTTAGTTTAGGTTAGGTTATCTTAGGTTAGGTTAGGAAGAGAGAAAAAAGCCTTCTTTCATGCTAAAATGGTCTCTTTTTATGTTGACTGTCACAACCCCAAATCCTGAGATGTCTCCTGGTGTCGCGAAATTCCCTCCCCCCCAAAATTATTTTTTCTTATGAAATCATAGAGAATCTTTTCCCGATTGTAATTACACCAAAAGAACGAAATTTGATGGGAAAACTGACGGAATTATGCTCTCGCGAAGTTAGCAACCTCAGCGATATTTACGAATCGGCGATTTCACCCACATTGAGTCCTATTTTCGGCTAATTCCATTGTTCCAGTCGACCAAACTCATAGCTATTTCTTTAGAACTCTATTTTTTCGATCGATTGAGTACAAGAAACTGCCCAGTTACCGATTTCAACTACCCAATAAGGTGGTCAGAATTTTGCAATTTGGCCAATTTCACGAAAATTAAAAAATATGACAATTTCTAAATGGGGTCCAGAATGAACAATGCAGACATTCCTGGCTCTAAAATAACATTTTTCTTTGTTCATCAGTCACATCTGATATTAATCTTGGTTTCTATTTTGAATTTTTATTCAAGCAAAAAATAGAAGATTTACTGTTATGCAGACTACTGCAATATTGTAATAATTGTATAAATAATGTCAACCCATTCATGACGGCATATTAGAATGGCTACTTGGATATTTATTGGAAAATGACATCATTTGTATACTTTTGAACATCAGCAAAAATCAAACATTTCCCCTACTTTGAGCTCCATTTCAAGGTTCTTTTCAAAGTAAAACCAATCAAAATCACCTCAATTTCTATAATATGTTTTCCATTCTATCAAATGAGACAAAGAAAATGAGAATACAACCATAAATAATATACGAAAACAGACCACAAAAATCTGCATTTTAATTAACCCTTTGACTGTCTCAAGCCCCTTTCTGAAACTGTCATTCTATGTTGCAAAATTTTTGGAAAAAAAATATTATTTTTTCTTATGAAATGATAGAGAATCTTTTCCTGATGGTAATGACACCAAAAGTATGAAATTTGGTCGAAAACTCATGGAATTACGCTCCCATGAAGTTAGCGGTCTCAGCGACATACACGCATCGGCGATTTCGCTGAATTTGAGCCCTGTTTTTGGCCAATTCTGTTGTTCCAGTTGACCAAACTCATAGCTATTTCTTTAGAACTCCATTTTTTCTATCAGTTGAGTACAAGAAACTGCCCATTTACCAATTTGAACTACCCAATAAAGTTGTCAGAAACTGGCAATTTGGCCAATTCCACACAAATTAAAAAAAGATGATAATTTCAAAATAGGGTCCAGAATAAACAATGTAGACATTCTTGGCACTAAAATAACATATCCTCTGTTCATTAGTCATGTCTCTAGGCCCTTTTTGTATTGCTATTGCTTTCTATTTTGATTTTTTATTCATACAAAAAATACAAAATTTACTGTTATGCAGACTACTGTATTATTGTAAAAATGGTATAAATAGTATCAGTGCACTAGTGAAAGAATATTAGACTCCCCAGTTGACGTGTATTGGACGTGTGGTGTGATTTACTTACTCCTGAACATTGGTAAAAATCGAACATTTCCGCTCTTTTGAGCTCAATTTCAAGGTCGTTTTCATCGTGAAGCTAATCAAAATCATCTCTATTTCTGTAATATGTTTTCCATTTTATCACATGAGACCATGAAAACGAGAATACAACGATAAATGCTATACAAAAATACACCTCAAAGTCGACGTTTTAATCCAAAAAACAGTCATTTTTTTTTCTCATTATACACTGCGTGCTGCAGGATTTTTTTTATGTGGTGCACACTGACCACACAAACCCATTCTCTCACATGTTGGCCTACCAACTTTCTCCTGCTTGATTTGAAGCTGCTAGAATTTACGCGTATAAATACATCTGAAACAGTGGCGTGTAAGACGTATATGTACAGCCAAAACAGTCAAAGGGTTAAAAAAAATGGTCGGAGCTTTTTTTTTCTCATTATACACTGCGTGCTGCAGGATTTTTTTTTATATGGTGCACACTGACCACACAGTCCCATTCTCTCACATGTGGGCCTACCAGCTTTCTCCTGCTTTATTTGAAGCCTCTAGAATTTATGAGTATATATACGTCAAAAACGGTGGCTCGTAAGACGTATATATACGAAAAAAACAGTCAAAGGGTTAAGTAGCATCAACAATATTTCAAATAGAGTGATTTTTTTTGGTAATAGTTATTCATAATTTATGTTTTTTACTAATTTCTAATTATTTCTCATAATTTTTAGTCGTTTTTCATTATTTTTGATAACTTTTAGTTATTTTTCTTAATTTCTAGTTATTTCTCATAATTTATAGTCTTAACAAAAATATTAGCTTCCTCCATTAGGCATTTCCAGGAAAGGAGGGCCCTCGTATGATACTAAAATGATCTGATTTTTCATTTTTAAGTGTATATTCTTAATCAGTATAGAAAATAGTACTCCTGGTGTGATTTTAAATAATTTTGAATTCCAGTCAAAAATGTCAAACTATAGTTCAGGGATTTTTGGGGGTGAAAAAACTTTTTCTCCATTAACATGAAAAAATCCAGTATATACAGTTTTCATGGAAGGTTAGGAGTGTTTTCATAAGATAAATGTGCTGGAAAAGTCACCTCAGACAGGGAAGATGCAGATGAGAGAAAACAGCCTTGTATCATGCTAAGACAGTCTCTTTTTATGTTTTTAAGTGCATCTTTCTTAGTAGCATCAAAAATAGTTCAAATGGATTTTTTTTTTGGCAATGTTAAGTTATTTTTCATAATTTATGGTTATTTGTTCATAATTTTTAGGTTTTTCTCATAATTTTTAGTAATTTTTCATTATTTTTATAACTTTCAGTTATTTTTCATAATATTGAGTTATTTTTCATGAAACTTTTTATTGAATCAATTACCTTCAAACATTTAAGAAATCTAAGGAAAAAACTGCCTTGTATCATGCTAAAACTACCTCATTATATTTTAAAGTGCATATTTTATAATAGAATAAAAAATGTTCAACTGGAGTGATTTTAAGCATTTTTTTTTCACTCTGAGGAGAACAGTGTTCTCCCACAGAGGAGGATGAGGTATTTCCTCTGCGAGGAGCAGTGAGAGAGAGCTACTAGGCCCTGCAGATCTAATGTCACATGACTCCTGCCATGTGGCTTAACACTCACAGTACCAACAATGAAACAAGCGGGCAGGTAGTTTGCATCTTGGACCAATCAAAACTCTCCTTCAATGAGCACATTGAGAGGTGTAGTTGTTACTTCCTACCTGCATACATATACAAATTATACAAGTCAAATAATGTTGTAAAGCAAGGAAATTTTCGTTTTGGCTATTAACGAAAAAATCAGAAATATAAAATTTCATGAAAGAATATGCATATATACATAAAAATTATGGTGCCCTTTTTCTGAGGACACTGCAAAATGTTTTCACATTTTTTTTGTTTTAATAATGTTTTTGTAGTTTTAAGTGCTTTTATAATGTTTCTGTATTGTATTTGCATTTTTTATAGTGTTTTGTAAAGTGTAGTGCTTTTTCTGTGGTGTGTTTTTGTGTTTTGTATAGTTTTTGTAGTGTTATAGTACAGTGTTTCTGCAATGGTTTTTTAGTGCTTTTGAAGTATTTTTATAGTGCTTTTGAAGTGTTTTGTAGTTTTTAAAGTGCTTTTGAAGTGTTTTATAGTGTTTTTGTAGTGCAATTGCAGTTTTTGTAGTTTTATAGTGTTTTAATCATTTTGTAGTGTGTTTTTGCTTTCATAGTTTTTGTAGTGTTTATGTGGTGTTTTTGTAAAATTTTTCAGTTTATCTGGAGTTTCTGGAGAGAGTTCCGGGGGTCAACGCCCCCGCGGCCCGGTCTGTGACCAGGCCTCCTTAGGTCGGTGTCCCAGGATGCGACCCACACCAGTCGACTAACACCCAGGTACCCATTTTACTGATGGGGAACATAGACAACAGGTGGAAAGAAACACGTCCAATGTTTCTACTCTGGCTGGGAATCGAACCCAGGCCCTCACCGTGTGAAGCGAGAGCGTTAACTGTTTTTGAAATGTTTTGTAGTGTTTTGTAGTATTTTTTAAGTGTTTTTGTAATGTTTACAATGTTTTTGCAGTTTTTTTTAGGTTTTTGCAGTGTTTTTTTTAGGTTTTTGCAGTGTTTTTAAGGATTTTTGCAGTGTTTTTGTAGTGTACATAACTAGCAAAATGCAAAATCCCAAGGTGCATTTCATTATGATTTATTACATAAAGGAAAAAATTACAAGTATTGTATATAGTTGCACCCAATTTACTTCAGCATCATATACAAATATATACAAAGTTATATAAAAAGATACCCCTCTCAGTTATAAATTAAAACTAACAATTTTAAATTCATTGTAATCTACAGGACACTGGAGGTGAAATTATTAATTTTTTGCTAATAAATCTTTTTTAAAGAGCCTAACAAAGGTTATAGTCTTCATGGCTATAGACACTCGGGCTCATAATATACCCAGCAAAATCTGTCATGAATTATTGGTATGACTCTTGACAACATGCTTGGTAAATGGTCATGCATGCAACTAATAGGACATTTATTGTGGCTGCATAGCCACAGTAAATGTTTTATTAACTGCTTATGTTCATTTACTTAACAGAATCTGTCAAGATGGTGTTATACTTTATATCACAACTTCCCACTATCTGTTTTTGTTTCATTACAAACTTTACAGAAATTAATTCAATAATAACCAGCAAAACAGAGAAATGCAAACAAATTAAATACCTTCATAAAATAAACATTCTGCCTTGATTCTAAAGGAACAATTTAAAAAAGAAAAACCACAAGTGACCATTATCAGAGGAAACCATATCCTAATATCTTTATCACTAGTATGACTCAATAAATATAAAATGCAACAATTATTAAAATATATATTCTTAAATATTGTTGAATTATTGTCTGATATCTGGGCAATAAAAATGCTAACACTGTAGAATCTATAGTATTAGTGGCTAAAGGAATGTTACAGTGTGTTAAATTGAGCATATATCATTGCTAGCATTTACCCAATAACAATGGAAACCTGTATATCAATGCAAAGATGGTTAACTGAAACAATTTCAATATATGTCAGTTTAGAGAATATTATCCAGAGAAGTGTGAAGATTTATCAAACCAGAAAACAAATCCCAAATAGCGAATGGGGCTTTTTGCATGCACATTACAAGAAATGCAACATTATCAGCAACTTAGAATATTTTGAGTCTTTTTACAACATAAAATCACTACAAGCAGTCTATACAGCACATACTAATAATACAAATCCTGCATGATAAAGCAACCAAAACACTGATCACCCGACCATTAATTTTACATTAAATGATTTCACAAAAGAAAAAAATATAAACAGAATTAAAGATGAAGTTTTTTTAAAATTAGTAAAAATAACTATCATTCATATATAAGGAGGGATGAAATTCATGAACTTCTTCAGTACCTTTTAATGATAATAAGGAAGATCATGAAGCAGTGGATAACAACTCATATATTTACAAATTACCCTAGAAAAAAGTGACAATACATCACTTTTGTTCTTTTAGTAAATTTAAAATTAGGGAAGAAGACATGTAAATCAGGAAAGTTCAAACCACATTTAGAGTAATTATAAATTTGCTCTAATTAAAGAGTACACGTCACACCCAAGGACTGCACTTGCCACATACACAAAAAACAGACCATCTGTCATTGCATAGGACACAGTGATGGAGTAAAATAATTTAAGGGAACAAAGTGGTGGGCAGACCTGAGGAAAAAAAGTTCAACCAGTTATTAAAATGAAAAACAAGTATCATACAAATACTTCTTCTGCTTGATGATGCATCTCAAAAATAGGACAATTAATATTTCAGCATTATCAATAAACTCACATTTAGCATACTATTTAATAAAATAACCTAATTCTATGAACAACTGCCCCTAAAAGAGTAATCATACTTGAACTGTCAAAAAATGCAGTATATGATTACATATGACTCCTTCACACTATATTGCTCCGTGAAGTTTTTCTCCCAGAAGACCAGGTAAAAATTACCCAAGCATAAAAAAAATATTCTTAATATTCCATAATATTCTTAATTTGTTTTATCCATCCTTGGCTAAATTTGTATATAATTTGTCCTTGTTATCTTCTTCTATGGGTTTGCATTATATATATATATATATATATATATATATATATATATATATATATATATATATATATATATATATATATATATATATATATATATATATATATATATATAATATATATATGTATGTATGTATATATATATATATATGTATGTATGTATGTATATATATATATATATATATATATATATATATATATATATATATATATATATATATATATATATATATATATATATATATATATATATACATACATACATACATACATACATACATACATACATACACAGTAGGGCCCCACTTATATGGCAGGTTAGGTTCCAGGCTATCGCTGGAAAGCAGAACGCAATTTTTTCCACTTATAAATGCATATAAATGCCAGATAAGAAGTTTACACTAACATATATTAAGTTAGCAGTAGAACTAGGCATTAAAAACAATAAAAAGTAAAATACACACACAGTACACTCATTACTTACCTTAAAATATTTGTAGTCTTAATGTAGGGTGAGAGGTGAGCAGTATTTATTGTAAGAAGTCAGATGTGGGAGGTATGGTAGCCAGCCAGCCCACCCTACCCACATGTAATATACTACAACATTTTAAGCACCCTAGAGCAACAAAATGCATGTACAATACACTCACTACTTACCTTAAAATATTTGTAGTCTTAATGTAGGGTGAGAGGTGAGTAAATGAGGTAAAATGAATAAACAAATGAGTGAGAATGAGTAAATGAGAGAGAAGAGATGTGGAGGATGTAAACAAACAGATGAATGCATGTGATTATGGTTGATATACGTTCATCTACATGTAACATCTCATATTTATGTTAATTTACTCTACTGTGGGGTGTATTTATCATGTTTATATCTTGCATAGTGTGTTTATTATATAATTTTGAAAAAATATCATAGATTAATGAAAATGTTTATATTAATGTAATATGTGACATTTAATATGCGTCAAGAGTGATTATTATTGTGTATTATTATTATTATTATCATTATTAATATCGCATCGTCAAGACTAATAAGACACTCTTAGTGATTTCAATGTGTACCTGCAAGCCAGCACAGTGAGTAAGTTTATTTAGGTATAGGTACACATAAGTATAATTATCAGAGTATTTATAAAACATGAAATAACTTTAAAACACTTGAAATTTTGGAAAGTTTCCAGACATAATGGAGAGACACTGTGCTTAGGGAGCTCATGGAGAATGTGAACAAACCAGGTGGGGCACAGTGACCGTATTAGAAAGTCAGGTGGGGGGAGCTGTATAGCGAGTTTTGTTCGTAATTTGAAATGTCCATACTAGTGTAATGCTGTAAGGTAAAACCTCATAAAATGGGGCAGTAATACAGTGGTACCTCGAGTTACGAACTTAATTTGTTCCAGAAGGCTGTTCGAGTGCCGATACCGAACGAATTTGTTCCCATAAGGAATTATGGTATGGTTTGAATCATGTAAATTAAATTAGTCCATTTCAGACCCCAAAAAATACACTTACAAAAATACACTTACATAACTGTTCGAGTTGGGAGCTGTTCGAAACTCGAGGTACCACTGTATATATAATATATATATATATATATATATATATGTCATGCCAAATAGGTAAAACTTGTGATTTTGGCTTAAATAACAATGCTCTTCTTGCTGAATAAGGCAAATGAAAATTCGTGTATGCAATAATTTCACAAAAATCATTGTAAACCTAGCAAAAAAATGTATTTCATTGTGTTTATTATTAAATTACTGCAAACTTATCTAAAATTTTTTAGTTGGATTAGGCTAAATTAAATTGCACTTGTTGTAATATAATACAGTTAGGTAAGTTTTCTAAGGTTCTTTTGGTACAAAATTATTACTTTTTACATTAACATAAATGAAAAAATATATCTTTAAACATTTAAAAAATATATCTTATACATTTAAAGATACATTTTTACATTTATGCTAATGTAAAAATTAATAATTTTGTACCAAAAGAACCTTAGAAAACTTACCTAACCTTATTATAACAAGTGCAATTTAATTTAGCCTAATCTAACTAAATATATTTTAGATAAGTTTACAATAATTTAATAATAAACACAATGAAATATATTTTTGGCGTTATGTTCTCTTATACAGATCGGCCATCACTAATCTGGCAATCAGTTATCTGGTTCCATCAGTAATCTGCACTAATTTCAGCTAGCATAATTTCAAATTTCATCATTATACTGGCTCAAATTTTATCATTATACTGACTCAGAAATTGTGTAGATGGCTGTAAATCCACAGCAGCAAGCCAGTGGAGGAGGAAGTAGTGATGAAAATGAGGAAGATGTAGCAGAGTCTCTATTGATAGATTAATTAAGTGTATTCTAACTTAACCACTCTGTAATCTGGGAAACTCACTAATCCGGCACACTACAGGTGCCAATGAGGCCAGATTAGTGATGGCCGACCTGTACGTTTAAAGGTATTGCATACACAAATTTTCACTTGCCTTATTTGGCAAGAAAAGCATTGCTATTTAAGCCAAAATCACAAGTTTTACCTTGTCTGTGGAAGCAAAAAGGGGAATATATGAGAGTATAGTTGTACCAATACTCTTGTATGTGTGTGAAGCATGGGTGATTAATGTTGCAACGAGAAGAAGGCTGGAGGCAGTGGGGATGTCATGCCTGAGGGCAATGTGTGGTGTGAATATAATGCAGAGAATTTGTAGTTTGGAAATTAGGAGAAGATGTGGGATTACCAAAACTATTATCCAGAGGGCTGAGGAGGGGTTGTTGAGGTGGTTTGGACATGTAGAGAGAATGGAACAAAACAGAATGACTTCGAGAGTTTATAAATCTATAATGGATCAAAGGCGGGGGTAGGGGTCGGCCTAGGAAGGGTTGGAGGGAGGGGGTAAAGGAGGTTTTGTGTGCGAGGGGCTTGGACTTCCAGCAAGCATGCATGAGCATATTTGATAGGAGTGAATGGAGACAAATGGTTTTTAATACTTGACGTGCTGTTGGAGTGTGAGCAAAGTAACATTTATGAAGGGATTCAGGGAAACTGGCAGGCCGGACTTGAGTCCTGGAGATGGGAAGTACAGTGTCTACACTCTGAAGGAGAGGTGTTAATGTTGCAGTTTTATAACTGTAGTGTAAAGCACCCCTCTGGCAAGACAGTGATGGAGTGAATGATAATGAAAGTTTTTCTTTTTCTGGCCACCCTGCCTTGGTGGGAATTGGCCGATGTGTTAATAATAAAAAAATTATATATACTCCCTCTATAATTGGGCTGGGGACCCTCATCCTCAGATATATATATATATATATATATATATATATATATATATATATATATATATATATATATATATATATATATATATATATATATATATATATATATATATATATATATATATATATATATATATATATATATATATATATATATATTCTTTGTTCGGTAAACAAATTACTTGGTAGTCGACTGTTTGCTCGCCACTCGATCCAAACAGACATGTCCTGCCAGAACTTCACTGTAAACTATTTGGTGTTTCCTTGCATTTTTTGGTGTTTTTTATATTGTTTGTTTAAATAAGTCACCATGGGGCCTAAGACGGTTAGTGATAACAGCCAAGCAAAAAGGAAATTGGTTGGGAAAAATTTGTTCGGCACTCGAACACCTTTCTGGAATAAATCACATATGTTTGAGTGCTGAGGTTCTACTGTATATATATATATATATATATATATATATATATATATATATATATATATATATATATATATATATATATATATATATATATATATATATATATATATTGTATATATATATATACACAGTGATACCTTGGGATATAAACTTAATTCGTTCCAGAAGGCTGTTCAAGTGGCGATATCGAACGAATTTGTTCCTATAAGGAATAATGCAAATTACATTAATCCATTTCAGACCCCCAAAAATACACTTACAAAAGCACTTACATAAATACACTTACATAGTTGTTCGAGTTTTGAGTTGTTCATATCCCGAGTTACCACTGTACGCATATATATCAATAACAACACACGTGGCCATGTGGGTTAGAGCATCATGTGTTTTTGCTTACCATGAGGTGGGCCAAAGCAGCATGGGTTTGAGTCCTTGGCTAGTCAGTGTTGTTATTGATCAAAACCACTCGTTCGTGGTTTTATATATATATATATATATATATATATATATATATATATATATATATATATATATATATATATGTATATATATATATAATATATATATATATATATATACACTATATATATATATATATATATATATATATATATATATATATATATATATATATATATATATATATATATATATATATATAATATATATATATATATATACACTATATATATATATATATATATATATATATATATATATATATATATATATATATATATATATATATATATATATATATATATATATATATATGTATATATGTATATACACAGTGGGACCTCGAGTTTCGGCCATAATCCATTCCAGAAGCTCAGCCGAAACTCAAAATATTTGAAAGTCAAAGCAATATTTCCCATAAGAAATAATGGAAATCCAACTAATCCGTTCCAGACACCCAAAAATATTAAAAAAAAAAATATGTTTTTTAAAGAATAACTACAGTTTTACAAACACAAAACAATTATAAATACAGGTCTGGTATGGCGACTGAAACTCAGGTTACTGTTTGAAACTCAGGACAAAATTTAGCCCAAAAAATGACCGAAACTGAAAATGGCCGAAACTTGGGGTGGCCAAAACTCAAGGTTCCACTGTATACAGTGGACCCCCGCATAACGATTACCTCTGAATGTGACGAATTATGTAAGTGTATTTATGTAAGTGCATTTGTACGTGTATGTTTGGGGGTCTGAAATGGACTAATCTACTTCACAATATTTCTTATGGGAACAAATTCGGTCAGTACTGGCACCTGAACATACTTCTGGAGTGAAAAAATATCGTTAACCGGGGGTCCACTGTATATATATTATATATATATACAGTGGACCCCCGGTTAACGATTTTAATCCGTGCAAGAGGGCTCATCGTTATGCGAAATAATCGTTATGCGAATCAATTTTCCCCATAAGAAATAATGGAAATAAAATTAATCCGTGCAAGACGCCCAAAAGTATGAAAAAAATTTTTTTTTACCACATGAAATGTTAATTTTAATACACACAAACTGAAAAAGGCATGCACAATTACATGACACTTACTTTTATTGAAGATCTGGTGATGATTGATGGGATGGGAGGAGGGGAGAGCATTATCTTCTTACTGTTTAGAAGGGGAATCCCCTTCCATTAGGACTTGAGGTAGCAAGTCCTTTTCTGGGGTTACTTCCCTTCTTCTTTTAATGCCACTAGGACCAGCTTGAGAGTCACTGGACCTCTGTCGCACAACAAATCTGTCCATAGAGCTCTGTACCTCCCGTTCCTTCAAGACTTTCCTAAAATGGGCCATAACATTGTCATTGAAATAGTCACAAGCACGGCTTGCAACAGCTGTGTCAGGGTGATTTTCATCTATAAAGGTTTGCAGTTCAACCCACTCTGCACACATTTCCTTAATCTTTGAAGTAGGCACAATGGATTCCACAACTGGCATAGGCTTCTCAGGGTTAGCCCCAAACCCTTCAAAATCTTTCTTAATTTCCATACTAATTCCCACCCTTTTTACCACAGGGTTGGCACTAGAAGCTTTCTTGGGGCCCATGGTCACTTATTTTCCACAAACAGCACCGAAAACACTGTAATAATACGAAATATTCCGAGTGTATGCTTGGATGTTACCGCGGAGGCTGGCTGGTAAACAATGGGACGGCCGGCACATGTGAGGGCACATTGGACGCGTCTCGGACGAAAATCGGTATGCGGGTTTTTAATCGGTATGCGGGGCAAAAATTTTGCGATAAAAGTAATCGTTATGCGGAAAAAATCGCTATGCGATGCCACCGTTATGCGGGGGTCCACTGTATATATTATATATTTATATATATATATATATATATATATATATATATATATATATATATATATATATATATATATATATATATATATATATATATATATATATATATATATATATATATACATATACTATATATATATATATATATATATATATATTTATATATATACGTATATAATATATATACAGTGGAACCTCAAAAATTGAACTGCTCCTAACACGACCAATTATATAAGTGTATTTTTGTAAGTGCTTTTATAAGTGTACTTTTGAGGGTCTGAAATGGACTAATCTAATTTACATTATTTCTGTTGGGAATAAATTCATTCGGTAAAGGCACTCGAACAGCCTTCTGGACCGAAGAAAGTTTGATATTTGAGGTTCCACTGTATATATATGTATACATACATATATATATATATATATATATATATATATATATATATATATATATATATATATATATATATATATATATATATATATATATATATATACACTATATATATATATAGTGTATATATATATATATATATATATATATATATATATATATATATATATATATATATATATATATATATATATATATATATATATATATATATATATAATCATACATACATACAGTAGAACCCCACTTATGCAGCAGGTTAGTTTCCAGGCTACTGCCATAGTGGAATGCCCTCTTTTTCCACTTATAAATGCATATAAATAGCAGAACAAGTTTATACTAACATATATTAAGTTAGCAATAGAATTAGGCATTAAAAAACAATAACAAATTAAAATACACATATAGTACACTAATTATTTTCCTTAAAATATGTGTAGTCTTAATGTAGGGTGAGAGGTGAGTGTTTATTGTTGAAAGTCGGGTGTCACAGGTCCCACACCTGCACGAAATATATGACTTACTAAATTTAAAGTGCCCCTGAGCAATTATTTTTATTATTATTATTACCATCGACATACCTAGTTCACTGAGTTTAATCATTTCTAACAACTACCTTTAGATGCCATTGTAAATGAGAGAACAAGAGAGAAGCTGAGAATGTAAACATGAATGCATATTAATACCTGTCCAATTTTGGTTCATTCACATTTCATTCCACATATGTCTATGAAGCTTTTACCACAATACAAACAACTTACATTGTGTACAAGTTAGTCTCCTGTTGGTGCATTACAATAAATAACAGCAACACTCCCATTCTCATGCAGCACACCATTTTTAGAAGGAATGACACTCTGAGTGAAGGCATACAAAAGGAATAATTTTCTACAGTTACCCTCAATAATACTACTGTGTAATTATTTTCTCTGGGGTTGGACTAGAGAAAACGTAATTCTTTCTGTCAGTCTGACAAGCCACTCAGCTACCACATCTCATATTTATGTCAATTTTTTCTGCTATGGGTGTATGTATTATAATTGTATGTTATGTAACATGTTCCTTATATAATTTTGAAGAAATATCATAGATGGATTAATGAAAATGTCTATATTACCGTAATATACAACATTTAAAGTGCCCCAAAGCGATTAATAATTTAGTAATAATAATAAGGCGTCAAGACAATTGAGACACTCTTAATGATTTTAATATATACCTGTACACCAGCACAGTAAGTTTATATATGTACAGGTACAGATAAGTATAATTATCAGAGTACAGACGCCCCCCCATCAGCTTCATAACAAATTACGTTTCTAGAAGGCTGCTCATATCTTGAATTGTTTGTAAGTCATTATTTTGTCATTTTTCTATTGTTATGATTATTATTATTGTTTTTAATATTATTATCATTATTATTATTGTTTTTAATATTTATTTATTTTTTTTATTATCACACTGGCCGATTCCCACCAAGGCAGGGTGGCCCGAAAAAGAAAAACTTTCACCATCATTCACTCCATCACTGTCTTGCCAGAAGGGTGCTTTACACTACAGTTTTTAAACTGCAACATTAACACCCCTCCTTCAGAGTGCAGGCACTCTGAACATTATTATAATTGTTCTCTCTCTGTGCTGTTGTTCGTTGAAAACTTAAAGACAATACTGTACAGTCCCAATTCGCCAGGGAGTTAGATATTCCTTACCACTAGGCATGGTGAACAAGGCGTACTGAATTGGCACTCCCACAATACACTGCGGCCTCCCAGATTTTTTTTATACTGCGCACACTGAACACACAGACTTATTCTCTAATATGTAGGTCTATCAGCTTTCTCCTGCTAGAATTTTGGTGTAATATTATGGCACCAACACTGGCTTGCAAGCTGTAATATTGCAGCACTGACAATGAAAGGGTTAAATGCCATATATTACGTTCGTGCAGACATTTTCATTAATCCACATATGATATTTTTTTTCAAAATTATATAAGGAACACACTACATAACATATAAACATAAAACATATAAACACAGGAGAATAAATTGACATAAATACAAGATGTGGTTACCAGGTGGCTTGTAGGAGTGATAGACACAATTTAGTTTTCTCTAGTCTAACACCAGAGAAAATGTGTACACAATGGAGGTACCTGCAGAAAATTATTTCTTTCATGTCTTCACTGGTAGCTTTTTATTTATTCTACTGCACTAATGTGAGGACAACTTGTACACAATGTGTGTTCATATTGTGGGGTAAATGCTTTACAAACTCATGCCACAGTACGTGTTTCCACCAAGAGTAGACAGGTATTAATATGTATTTCATCTGACCCAGTGACTGCTTCAAATTGTCTGACCTCCATATTAGTAAGTTTATTCAGGTACAGGTACATAAAAATACAATTACCTAAATTATCATACATAGCAGCATATGTGAAGACTACCTAGGATAACCCATAAAAAATCAAAGTGACTTATTTCCATTGGCATCTAAGGGTAGTTGTTAGAAATGATCAAACTCAGTGAATAAGGTATATCGATGGTAATAATAATAAATAATAATAATAACAATAAAATAAATAATTGCTCTGGGGCACTTTAACCCTTTCAGGGTCCATCCCGTAGATCTATGGCTTTACGTTCAGGGTCCAAACCGTAGATCTACGCCAAAATTCTAGCGGTGTCAAATTTAGTGGGAGAAGGCTGGTAGGCCTACATCTGAGAGAATGGGTCTGGGTGGTCAATGTGCACACCATAGAAAAAATCTGGACGCCCGCATGGCATTGTGGGAACTCTGGCAAAGTAGCTTTGTTCATTGTGCCTGACGGCAAGGAAGCTCTCACTCCCCACTCACTCTCCTGGTGAATTCTGACTCTCCTCTTCACAACTTACAGTTCTAAGACTGATGGAAGTGGAGCTGAAGACGAATTCAGTGGTTTTGAACCATATGGTACCATTGTGCCATATGGTACAATGGTACCATATGGTACAATGGTGCCATGTCATACACTGGTATATGGTACAATGGTATCATATGGTAGAGTGGTACCATATGGTACAATGTTCCATATAGTACATTGTACCATATGGTACATTATACCATATGGTACAGGGTACAGGGACCCTAATGGAAACAAGTCTGTCTGACTTTTTTTGGGTTATCCTAGGTTCTCTAAACATATGTTGCTAAGTATGATATTCTATGTAACTTTATTTGTGTATAACTAAATAAACTTACTTATGATGCCACATGCACTTGAGTAAGTTTATTCAGGTGTACAGAAATACAATTACATAGATTATCATACATAGCAGCATACATATAAAATCCTAGGATAACCCAAAAAAGTCAGGGTGACTTATTTCCATAGTTATCCCTGTATCTGTACCATATGGTGTCCTGTACTGTATGGTACCCTGTACCATATGGTACCCTGTGCCATATGGTACCCTGTACCATATGGTACCCTGTACCATATGGTACCCTGCACCATATGTTATCCTGTACTGCATGGTACCCTATACCATATAGTACAATGTACCATATGGTACCCTGTAACATATGATACCGTGTACCATATGGTCAATAGGTGTTGGTGGTATAAGACACCAGCCAAGACTGAGCGAGTGGCGACGCAAGCTAGCTACTGACTCTGCAGTAGCTAGCTTGGATGACAAAGTGCTTTGTCATCCACCTCAAGGAACACATCAAGTTCCTGTACACTTGTAAATACAGTGGACCCCCGCATAACGATCACCTCCGAATGTAACCAATTATGTAAGTGTATTTATGTAAGTGCGTTTGTACGTGTATGTTTGGGGGTCTGAAATGGACTAATCTACTTCACAATATTCCTTATGGGAACAAATTCGGTCAGTACTGGCACCTGAACATACTTCTGGAGTGAAAAAATATCGTTAACCGGGGGTCCACTGTATATAATAGAACATTACTAATATACAACATTTTTGCATGTTTTTGTTGTAAACAACTATTGTAAACAAAATAATAATGAAAATATTAGTGTGTTTATTGTGAATACAACAGTACCATATGGTACCATTGTACTGTATGGTACAATGTACCATATGGTACCATTGCATCATATGGTACCACATGGTACCATTACACCATATGGTACCATAAGGTACCATTGCACCATATGGTACCATTGTATCATATGGTACCATTGTACCAAATGGTGCCATTGTACCATATGGTACCATTGTATCATATGGTGCCATTGTACCATATGGTACCATTGTA
The DNA here is from genome assembly GCF_038502225.1 of Cherax quadricarinatus. Taxonomy (NCBI): domain Eukaryota; kingdom Metazoa; phylum Arthropoda; class Malacostraca; order Decapoda; family Parastacidae; genus Cherax; species Cherax quadricarinatus. The sequence goes on along the minus strand of NC_091333.1, from coordinate 13,435,997 downwards.
TTCAACACAATAACTGCACTAATATTTTCATAATTTTGTTTACAATAAACTTGTAAACAAGTTTTGTAAGCAATATAATAATAACAAATTAGTGCAGTTATTGTGTTGAATACAATGAGTGTACACTTATACAATATACATTATACTGGTCTCACAGGCCACAAATGTTATTAGAAAAAGAAAAAAATTAGAAAAGAAAAGAAAAAAGTATAAAAAACATAAAATAAAAAAATGGGATTTTGCAGAAGTCACTGATATTGCCGCCACCCGGTCATTTTGGGTCAACTTCCCGCTGCTGTATCTCGGTAAGTACTGATCAGAATTTTTTTTTGTCTTATTACCTTCACAAAAATATACTCTTTAATTCTGTAAGAAAAAATAATTTTTTTTTTTTTCAAAATTTCTTGGACACTGGAGCACCACTTCAGATTTTGGCCTTGGACCCTGAAGGGGTTAAATTTAAGTCGTATATTTGGTGTAGGTGTGGTAGGTGGCAAGCTACTACACCTGATTTTCAACAATAAATACTCACCTCCCACCCTACATAAGCCTACAAATATTTTAAGGTAAGCAATGAGTGTACTGTATATGCATTTTATCACTCTGGGGTGTAGGTGTGGTAGCCATGTGGGCTACAATACCTACCACACCTGACTTTCAACAATAAATATTATTCACCTCTCACCCTACATTAAGACTACAAATGAGTGTAATAAGTGTATTGTGTGTGTATTTTACCTTTTGTTTTATAATGAATAGTTCTCTTGGTACCTTAATATATGTTAGTGTAAACTTGTTATCTGGCATTTATAAGTGGAACAAATGGTGTTCCACTTTATGGTGGTAGCCTGGATCCTAACATGCCATATAAGTGGGGCCCTACTGTATATACATTTTTTTCAACAAACCAGCTGCAGCCCACCGAATTCTTCCTCCGTAAGCCATGTGTGTTGTAAGAGGTGACGAAAATGTTTATCATGCTGTCTCAGTAGGCTATGGCCAGTTCATTGAAAAAATGCATGTATGTATGTGTGTGTGTGTGTGTGTGTGTGTGTGTGTGTGTGTGTGTGTGTGTGTGTGTGTGTGTGTGTGTGTGTGTGTGTGTGTGTGTGTGTGTGTGTGTGTGTGTTTGTGTATGTATGTATGTATGTATGTACTCACCTAGTTGAGGTTGCGGGGGTCGAGTCCGAGCTCCTGGCCCCGACTCTTCACTGATCCCTGAGCCGTGAGCTTTATCATACCTCTACTTAAAGCTATGTATGGATCCTGCCTCCACTACATCGCTTCCCAAACTATTCCACTTACTGACTACTCTGTGGCTGAAGAAATACTTCCTAACATCCCTGTGATCCATCTGTGTCTTCAGCTTCCAACTGTGTCCCCTTGTTACTGTGTCCAATCTCTGGAACATCCTGTCTTTGTCCACCTTGTCAATTCCTCTCAGTATTTTGTATGTCGTTATCATGTCCCCCCTATCTCTCCTGTCCTCCAGTGTCGTCAGGTTGATTTCCCTTAACCTCTCCTCGTAGGACATACCTCTTAGCTCTGGGACTAGTCTTGTTGCAAACCTTTGCACTTTCTCTAGTTTCTTCACGTGCTTGGCTAGGTGTGGGTTCCAAACTGGTGCCGCATACTCCAATATGGGCCTAACGTACACGGTGTACAGGGTCCTGAATGATTCCTTATTAAGATGTCGGAATGCTGTTCTGAGGTTTGCTAGGTGCCCATATGCTGCAGCAGTTATTTGGTTGATGTGCGCTTCAGGAGATGTGCCTGGTGTTATACTCACCCCAAGATCTTTTTCCTTGAGTGAGGTTTGTAGTCTCTGACCCCCTAGACTGTACTCCGTCTGCGGCCTTCTTTGCCCTTCCCCAATCTTCATGACTTTGCACTTGGTGGGATTGAACTCCAGGAGCCAATTGCTGGACCAGGTCTGCAGCCTGTCCAGATCCCTTTGTAGTTCTGCCTGGTCTTCGATCGAGTGAATTCTTCTCATCAACTTCACGTCATCTGCAAACAGGGACACCTCAGAGTCTATTCCTTCCGTCATGTCGTTCACAAATACCAGAAACAGCACTGGTCCTAGGACTGACCCCTGCGGGACCCCGCTGGTCACAGGTGCCCACTCTGACACCTCGCCACGTACCATGACTCGCTGCTGTCTTCCTGACAAGTATTCCCTGATCCATTGTAGTGCTTTCCCTGTTATCCCTGCTTGGTCCTCCAGTTTTTGCACCAATCTCTTGTGTGGAACTGTGTCAAACGCCTTCTTGCAGTCCAAGAAAATGCAATCCACCCACCCCTCTCTCTCTTGTCTTACTGCTGTCACCATGTCATAGAACTCCAGTAGGTTTGTGACACAGGATTTTCCGTCCCTGAAACCATGTTGGCTGCTGTTGATGAGATCGTTCCTTTCTAGGTGTTCTACCACTCTTCTCCTGATAATCTTCTCCATGATTTTGCATACTATACATGTCAGTGACACTGGTCTGTAGTTTAATGCTTCATGTCTGTCTCCTTTTTTAAAGATTGGGACTACATTTGCTGTCTTCCATGCCTCAGGCAATCTCCCTGTTTCGATAGATGTATTGAATATTGTTGTTAGGGGTACACATAGCGCCTCTGCTCCCTCTCTCAATACCCATGGGGAGATGTTATCTGGCCCCATTGCCTTTGAGGTATCTAGCTCACTCAGCAGCCTCTTCACTTCTTCCTCGGTTGTGTGCACTGTGTCCAGCATGTATGTATGTATGTATGTATGTATGTATGTATGTATGTATGAATGTATGTATGTATATATGTATATATATATATATATATATATATATATATATATATATATATATATATATATATATATATATATATATATATATATATATATATATATAGTGGACCCTCATATTTCATAATTAATACATTCCAGAGTGTGACTAATGGTGAAATTGACGAGTTGCGAAACCATTTTCCCCATAAGTAATAATGTAAATCCAATTAATCCATTTCAGACCAAAAGTATTAACAAAAAAAAATTTTTTTTACATGAAATATAGATTTACATACACAGAAAACAATGAGACATGAAGAATAAAACAATAATAACATCACACTTACCTTTATTGAAGACTCTTGTTGGTGTAAGAATAAAGTATGTCATTAAGTATGTTAGGAATTGTGGCAGCAGCAGGGGGGTGTGTGTGTGGAGGCAGGACAAGATGGTCCTTCAATATGACACTAATATCAACTCTACGGCTTATTTATCTATCACAATTCATCTAATGTGACATAATAAGCAATATTATTAACACAGAAACATGACATATACTCTAGAATGAATAAAAAATGTCATTACATATGTCATGAGTGGTGTTGTGTTTTGTTGATGGGTGTATAAGGGCCACTGAGAGCATAAGCCATACACAGTGGTAGTGGAGGGCAGCGGTGTTATCAGTAGCCCTATATAACTCCAACAACATTGGAGGAGTTAGGTTCATGCTGTCCTTTTTCTATTGAGTAATCGCTTAACTTACTTGCTACACTGATAATGTTACACTTGACTCACGAAATCGTAATGACATGATTGCAAACAAACCATACCACGGGCGGGGGCAGAACACGTGATCAGAGTCTCAAAACTCCAGACCGCCACGTTTGGAGTTTTGAGACTCTCTGATCGCTGGTTCTATCCCCACCCGTGGTATGGAATGTTACACTTTATTGCTGGCTGGCACTATAGCCTTTATCGACTCGTGCTGCTTTAGTATTGTACATATCGTAGAATCACTGAAGAAGGTACATTTTCCCCTCTCTCTTTTCCTCCTCCACTTTGGTACTTTGCTACGAATTCTTTCTTGAATTCTATTGTGTTTCTCACCTTCTTTACCAAAGGCCTGGCACTAGGAGCTTTCTTTGGGGCCATGGTGGCTTATTTAGCAGTTGCAAGCACTGAAACAAATGGAATATTACGAAATGTATCATATGAACGCATGGGATCGTCCTCACTTGCTGACAAACAATGGCACACTAGCTATGAATGGAGTGTGGGGCCACTCGGGGCTGTACATACGTGTCTGGGACGAATGACTATTTGCGAGTCAAACTACGATTCATGAGTCA
>NC_091333.1:13189381-13426881 GCF_038502225.1 Cherax quadricarinatus | reverse complement strand
ACTCCACTGTTTGGCTTCCTATTCTTATTGGTACCAGTCTGAAGCTCATTCTGATATGATGAAGTGTTGCATTCTGAATTTGGTCGATAAACTGGCACATATTTAGGACCCTTATAATTTTTGGGCAGAACTTTGCATTCATCATGTTGATTTGCATTTTTCTTAAAAGTTTGCATTTCACCCTGACTGTATATGATGGCCTTTTTTGAATTATCCTTCTCCTCTTGGTCACTCATCAGTATTTCTTCTTCTTTCACTTCACATGTTCCATTTGCTGTCAATAAGTGTTCATCTTTTTTCGACTGACTGTTGCTGCTGCTTCTCATTTCCTGACATAAGTTTGGTGTTACCATTTGTGTTGGCATTATCTGCAAGATATAAAATATATAAATTTTAAAAATACTTCAGAACTAGTCAGAAACAGTAATACAATTCCTCATTTGGATTAATTCATGCATAGGGGTTTTTGAACTATGAAAATTTACACTACTTTCTATTCAGAGAAAATTACTCAAAATTTCAGAGAATTTTCCAAAATGAAATTTAACATTTTACCTCTATTTCTAAATATACTGAATTAAAAATTTAAGAATGCATTCTCTTGTTAAAAAACACTTAATTAAAAATATCTGAAATGTAATTTGAATTTTTTTTTTATTCTGAAAAATCTGTGTCAAACATTAATTAAAGAAGTTTTAACAACACACACATTTGTAAAAATGACATATATGGTAATCGAAAATTAAATAAAAAAAAATGTTACTCTTAAAAATTAATTAAAGAGGTCATTCGAAATTATTAATGTATTTTCCTAATATGGGAGGTTCAAAGTAAGAAAAAACTGAAATTATCTTGCAGTACTTTTAAAGTGAAATTTTGATTTACAAAAATTAGTCATGTTTACGTAAGTTGTATACATGACAGTATGTGCCAAGAAGAAAAACAATGAACTTGCCAATTGCCACTTTTGTGAAAATTGCCTACAAATGTTCACAACAGTATCTCAGTAACCAGCTATAAATTTTGGATTGAACTGGTCTCATTTCATTAACTTTTTGCTCACTACGCACTTTCTGCTCACTGGCGAGTTTGTCCAATTTTCTTCTTATCACCTTAATTAACAGTTAGTTTCAGTAAAAATGATATTACTTGTAAGGTGCATACATGAATTAAAAATCAATATTTGAGTAAAAATATTACTTGCAAGTTGTAAACATGAATTAAAAGTTTGTTTCAGTAAAAAAAAAGCATCACTGGCACAACACTGATTTTCTGGCAATGGATGGGCAGGCACCTCTATTAATCTGGACAAAATTATAGTACTAGTTTACTGGGCAGCCATAAATAACATTGTGTTGTGTGCACTCACTTATATTAGACTGTGGGTGGTGATCCATTGATTTTTTGCAATTCTAAGTTTATTTTGCTAACAACCTGAGATATGGCTAAGGTAAATAGCTATGCTTCTGGCAAAGTAACTGAGTTATCAGGTGAATTAATCAAAGGACTAGAACAATGTTCCTTAGTGACAAAATCAGATGTAATGAATTTTTATTTGATGTAATGTTTAAAAAGATAGCCAAGAAGAATGTGTGTCATAGCAGTAAGACTATAGTGTATATATATGTTCAAAAATTTTGAAAACTGAAGCAGACAGAAATACTGTCAGTTTAATTTGTATATACAAATTAAATTTTTGTGCAACAAAATTTGAGTACTAAAAAAAATAACACAAGTAGTATCCATACAAAATCATGTTCTATTGTTTATAATTAAAAAAAATTAAGAAAAAATAAACAATACTGGCCCCATTCAGTTACACCCACTGTTGCCATCAAGAGATCCATGACCTTCAACTTTGCACCAACACTTCCAATACTATAATTTAAGATTTTTTTTTTTTTTTGCAACACAGGAGGGACACACAATTTTGGGGCAGTGTAAGGGTTAAACAACTGTAACATATATAATGAGCTAAAAAAATTACACTTAATCAGCCCAGTCATAGTTATTCCATTTATCTTCTTGAAACCAATCTTTTACTGTACCTTAAAAAGCTTCCATCCTATCCATTCTAACCTGTGAATTAAACTTCTTGAAAAAAAAAAAGCAATAAATCCTGGACTTAGGAGAGAGGCAATAATATCAAGTTCTATAACCTGCACAAACTGCACTGCTGTAGAAAGCTAGAGCATTTCACCCTTTCATGGAAGCTATACAACTTGACTGTCCATCACATAGAACTATGTTACTAATGCCAGGATTCATCACATAGATCTACATCATGAGCTCAGTTCACTCAAATAAACTGTGAACAGTAAATTTTGGCCTAGATGTGAGAGAATAGGTCTGTTCAGTAAGTATGCACAAAATAAAACAAAAACTGCCTCAGGTGATGCATGATGGGAAAAGTAAAACTCAGACCTTGTGTTTGGCTCAACCTTTTAACTCTAGGAGACCCTAAAAAAAATTCCTGTCTTTGTAGGAAGATTTTGAAAAATAAAAAGTTGATATTTTTTCTTGCAGTCTAATAAAAGTTTATTTTTGTGAACTGAGTAAGATTAAAATGAGTGAAATCAGATAAAAACTTACATTTGTGGTGTTGAAGTTAGTGAAAAAACTATTACTCATCGACAACAGTGCCAGCGATGTTTACATTTAACAGTTTACTGAAGCCAAGACATGATTGTCTTTTCTGTTTTTTTTTTATTACTTTCAACCCATATCCCTTAAACTGTCCAAACATAAGCGTAGCGCTCCAAACGTAGATCTACATTTTTTTTACATAAGAAAGCATGTAAAATCGAATGTAGATCTACATTCGGAGTGCTACGCTTGCAAATGCAGATCTACGTTTTCACTGCCAGCAATTTTCTGTGTATAATAAGACCAAAAAAAAAAAAAATTATGATCAGTACTTACCGAGATATAAGAGCGCAAATTTGGCACTGGATGCTCACCTGATGGCAACATGGAGTCCTGTTGCTTGCAGAAGTGTTGCCAATATACCTTTTTTCTTGTTTTATTTTAATTTATATAATTTCTAAGTTCTGATAATTACAATTTATAATAGTTCTTGTGATTTCATCTTTGTTCTGACACTAATGTTAGGTATTGAAATAGTACTCAAATAGTCACAAACACAGCCACAGGTGAACACTTTCACCTGCCTTGGTCATTTACTATTGTCTAGAAATATATACAAAGTATTTATAGGTCCCAGCAATGTTTTAGACACACTGCATTATATACGAAACTCCTTGAAGCATGATAAAAGATCAGTGTCACTCCACTGCTGACAGTGAAGCAGTGGAATGACACTTGATGATCGAGCACTGCTGCAGGGAACCCTGGCTTTGTTTGTTTTCACTGTTACACAAACATGTCTGTCTGTCTGTCTAGCTTTGTCTGCTTATCTGTATTTCTGTCTGCCTGTGTGTCTCTCTGTCTTTCTGTCTCCCTCTATGTGTGTATCTTTCTGTCTGCCTGTGTGTGTCTGTCTTTCTGTCTGCCTGTGTGTCTCTGTCTTTCTGTCTGCCTGTGTGTCTCTGTCTTTCTGTCTGCCTGTGTGTCTCGGTCTTTCTGTCTGCTTGTGTGTGTCTGTCTTTCTGTCTGCCTGTGTCTGTCTGTCTTTCTGTCTGCCTGTGTGTCTCGGTCTTTCTGTCTGCTTGTGTGTCTATGTCTTTCTGTCTGCCAGTGTCTCTCTGTCTGCTTATCTCTCTCTCTCAGAGAGCAGCTCATGAATCAACAGGTATTACACACACTGCAGAGGCATCATGTCTGATTCCTGATCAAGTGAAAATGCGTATCACTTGCCAGTCATGCTTATTATGCCTTATACCTACAAGCACAATATAGCACTCTGGATTTTTTGGGTTATCCTAGGCAATTTACACTATGTATGATAACTGTGGCTAACGCGATGGTCTGGAGTTTTGAGACTCTCTGCTCGTGGGTTCTATCCCAGCCCGTGGTATGGTTTATGATAACTGTACTTATGTGTGCCTATGAGAGAGAGACAGACAGACACAGACAGACAGAGGCAGATACAAAGAGACAGCAATAGACAGAGACAGACAGAGACAGATAGACAGAGACATACAAAGAGACAGCCAGCTGTCTAGCCAGCCAACCGACCTGTTGAATGCATATTACACATGTTCCAGAATTGTTTATCTTTACTTAGGTCATAGGTTATAGGACATTCTGGCAGGATGACACTACCAGTGGTATCAAAAACTGAAAGGATGTTGCATAAATGATGTGCATGTGGTTATTATTGAGGTTTTTGATATTTCCTAGACCACTTGTGGCCACATCCATCTCAAAGCCACTAAATTTGGAGTCAACATCACTTTCCTCTTAAAGGGGGAGTGTTAATATGACATGACATAAATGAATCCCTGGTGTTTGCCATGCTATTTGCTCTAGCTGGCACTCAATTGAACTAGTGTTCCCACAAGGTACTAAGTTGTCCCAGATTTTTTTTAATATGGTGCACACCTTGTGTTAAGACCCATTCTATGCTGTCCAGGCATCTCAGGCCAATCATGCCAAATTTGAAGGCAGGAAAAATAAAACATTGATCTATGTTTGGAGCACTAGCAGTACTAACGTAGATCTACGTTTGGACAGTTTAAGGGTTAATGACCAACACTCTGTGCACTAGTTTCTTATGATAGTAAATGTATTTAAAAATGTTTTAGCACTTTAAACATGGGGAAATGCTTAGCCCAACATTGCTCCACTTGAAATAATCAGTAAATATATATATATATATATATAATATATATATATATATATATATATATATATATATATATATATATATATATATATATATATATATATATATATATATACATATATATATATATATATATATATATATATATATATATATATATATATATATATTATATATATATTATATATAAGAGGAGGCTGGAGGCAGTGGAGATGTCATGTCTGAGGGCAATGTGTGGTGTGAATATAATGCAGAGAATTCGTAGTTTGGAAGTTAGGAGGAGGTGCGGGATTACCAAAACTGTTGTCCAGAGGGCTGAGGAAGGGTTGTTGAGGTGGTTCGGACATGTAGAGAGAATGGAGCGAAACAGAATGACTTCAAGAGTGTATCAGTCTGTAGTGGAAGGAAGGCAGGGTAGGGGTCGGCCTAGGAAAGGTTGGAGGGAGGGGGTAAAGGAGGTTTTGTGTGCGAGGGGCTTGGACTTCCAGCAGGCGTGCGTGAGCGTGTTTGATAGGAGTGAATGGAGACGAATGGTTTTTAATACTTGATGTGCTGTTGGAGTGTGAGCAAAGTAACATTTATGAAGGTGTTCAGGGAAACCGACAGGCCGGACTTGAGTCCTGGAGATGGGAAGTACAGTGCCTGCACTCTGAAGGAAGGGTGTTAATGTTGCAGTTTAAAAACTGTAGTGTAAAGCACCCTTCTGGCAAGACAGTGATGGAGTGAATGATGGTGAAAGTTTTTCTTTTTCGGGCCACCCTGCCTTGGTGGGAATCGGCCAGTGTGATAATAAAAAAAAATAATATATATATTATATATATATTATTTATATATATATATATATTATATATATTATATATATATATATATTATGTATATATATATATATTATATATATATATATATAATTTTTTTTTTTTTTTTCAACAAGTCGGCCGTCTCCCACCGAGGCAGGGTGACCCAAAAAAGAAAGAAAATCCCCAAAAAGAAAATACTTTCATCATCATTCAACACTTTCACCACACTCGCACATTATCACTGTTTTTGCAGAGGTGCTCAGAATACAACAGTCTAGAAGCATACACATATAAAGATACACAACATATCCCTCCAAACTGCCAATATCCCAAACCCCTCCTTTAAAGTGCAGGCATTGTACTTCCCATTTCCAGGACTCAAGTCCGACTATATGAAAATAATAATATAAATAATATATTTATATATTTATATATTTTATATATATTTATATATTTATATATATATTTATATATATATTTATATATATTTATATATTTATATATATATATATATATACATGTATATATATATATATATATATATATATATATATATATATATATATATATATATATATATATATATATATATATATATATATATATAAATATATATATATATATATATTGAAAGAATTAAGAGTAAGACGGAGAATAGGATAGCAGATGAACAAGGAGGCTTTAGGAAAGGTAGGGGGTGTGTGGACCAGGTGTTTACAGTGAAACATATAAGTGAACAGTATTTAGATAAGGCTAAAGAGGTCTTTGTGGCATTTATGGATTTGGAAAAGGCGTATGACAGGGTGGATAGGGGGGCAATGTGGCAGATGTTGCAAGTGTATGGTGTAGGAGGTAGGTTACTGAAAGCAGTGAAGAGTTTTTACGAGGATAGTGAGGCTCAAGTTAGAGTATGTAGGAAGGAGGGAAATTTTTTCCCAGTAAAAGTAGGCCTTAGACAAGGATGTGTGATGTCACCGTGGTTGTTTAATATATTTATAGATGGGGTTGTAAGAGAAGTAAATGCGAGGGTCTTGGCAAGAGGCGTGGAGTTAAAAGATAAAGAATCACACACAAAGTGGGAGTTGTCACAGCTGCTCTTTGCTGATGACACTGTGCTCTTGGGAGATTCTGAAGAGAAGCTGCAGAGATTGGTGGATGAATTTGGTAGGGTGTGCAAAAGAAGAAAATTAAAGGTGAATACAGGAAAGAGTAAGGTTATGAGGATAACAAAAAGATTAGGTGATGAAAGATTGAATATCAGATTGGAGGGAGAGAGTATGGAGGAGGTGAATGTATTCAGATATTTGGGAGTGGACGTGTCAGCGGATGGGTCTATGAAAGATGAGGTGAATCATAGAATTGATGAGGGAAAAAGAGTGAGTGGTGCACTTAGGAGTCTGTGGAGACAAAGAACTTTGTCCTTGGAGGCAAAGAGGGGAATGTATGAGAGTATAGTTTTACCAACGCTCTTATATGGGTGTGAAGCGTGGGTGATGAATGTTGCAGCGAGGAGAAGGCTGGAGGCAGTGGAGATGTCATGTCTGAGGGCAATGTGTGGTGTGAATATAATGCAGAGAATTCGTAGTTTGGAAGTTAGGAGGAGGTGCGGGATTACCAAAACTGTTGTCCAGAGGGCTGAGGAAGGGTTGTTGAGGTGGTTCAGACATGTAGAGAGAATGGAGCGAAACAGAATGACTTCAAGAGTGTATCAGTCTGTAGTGGAAGGAAGGCGGGGTAGGGGTCGGCCTAGGAAGGGTTGGAGGGAGGGGGTAAAGGAGGTTTTGTGTGCGAGGGGCTTGGACTTCCAGCAGGCATGCGTGAGCGTGTTTGATAGGAGTGAATGGAGACAAATGGTTTTTAATACTTGACGTGCTGTTGGAGTGTGAGCAAAGTAACATTTATGAAGGGATTCAGGGAAACCGGCAGGCCGGACTTGAGTCCTGGAGATGGGAAGTACAGTGCCTGCACTCTGAAGGAGGGGTGTTAATGTTGCAGTTTAAAAACTGTAGTGTAAAGCACCCTTCTGGCAAGACAGTGATGGAGTGAATGATGGTGAAAGTTTTTCTTTTTCGGGCCACCCTGCCTTGGTGGGAATCGGCCAGTGTGATAATAATAATAAAATAAAATATATATATATATATATATATATGTATATATATATATATATATATATATATATATATATATATATATATATATATATTTATATATATACAGTGGACCCCCGGTTAACGATATTTTTTCACTCCAGAAGTATGTTTTGGTGCCAGTACTGACTGAATTTGTTCCCATAAGGAATATTGTGAAGTAGATTAGTCCATTTCAGACCCCCAAACATACACGTACAAACGCACTTACATAAATACACTTACATAATTTGTCGCGTTTGGAGGTGATCGTTATGCGGGGGTCCACTGTATATTATATATATACGTATTATATATATATTATATATATATATATATATATATATATATATATATATATATATATATATATATATATATATATATATATATTTATTTATTTATTTATTTATTTACTGATTATTTCAAGTGGAGCAATGTTGGGCTAAGCATTTCCCCATGTTTAAAGTGCTAAAACATTTTTAAATACATTTACTATCATAAGAAACTAGTGCACAGAGTGTTGGTCATTAACTCTTAAACTGCCAGGCAGCCAGGCAGCCAGCCAGGCAGCTAGCCAGGCAGCCAGCCAGCCAAGAGGTTGTGGAATAGTTGGTGGAAGACCACAGGGAAGAGCTAACCACTGATGAACTGCAAGAGCTTCAACTGGGACAGCATCGGACCACAGCTCAGGAACTTGCTTCAGAGGAGGAGGAAGAGGGAGTGAAGGAGGTGCCTTCTTCAGAGATTAAATTGGTGTGTGCAATGTGGATTAGGGTGCAAGCCTTTGTAGAGAAACACCACCCTGACTAAGCTGAAACAAGCCATATCTGCAACATGTTCAGTGACAAAACTTTGTCCCAGTTCAGGAAAATCTTTAAGAGATGCCAGAAACAGAGCACTCTTGACAGTTATTTTGTGAGACAGGGATCCAGTGACTCTCAAGCTGGTCCTAGTGGCCTTAAAAGAAAAAGAAGGGAAGTAACCCCAGATAAGAACTTGTTACTCAAAGTCTTTATGGAAGAGGAGTCCCCTTCCAAACAATAAGTCCTCCCTCTTTCCTCCTCCTTATCTTCCAGATGCCAGCAGATCTCTTCAATAAAGGTAAGTAAACGTTATTTTAAATGTTTATATAAATTTTAATGTATCTACATATAATATATATATATTTATCTGTGTTGTGTGTATGTAAAACTATACATAGTTATTATTTAAAAAATGTATTTTTGTGAATATTTTTGTGGGTCTGGAATGGATTAATTTTATTTACATAATTTCTTATGGGAAATATAGCTTCGCCTTTCGGCCGTTTCATGTTTAGGCCTAGGTCCTGGAACGGATTATGGCCGAAACCCGGGGTTTCACTGTACCTCGAAATTGAGCTCAAAGTAGCAGAAATGTTTGATTCTTTGGTGATGTTCAAGAGTAAACAAATGACGTTACTGCCTAATATGTGTCCGCCTGCCAATCCAAATTCCAGCATGCAGTCACAAATGAATTGACATTATTTATACAATTGTTACAATAATGCAGTAGTCTGCATAACAGTAAATCTTCTATTTTTTATGTGAATAAAAATTCCAAATGGTAAGCAAGAGAAATATAAGAGGGGCCTGGAGCCATGACTAATGAACAGAGAAAATGTTATTTTTGTGTCAGGAATATCTTCATTGTTTATTCTGGACCCTATTTTGAAATTGACATCTTTTGAAATTTGTGTGAAATTGGCCAAATTGCCAATTTCTGACCACTTTATTGGGTAGTTGAAATAGGTGAATGGGCAGTTTCTTGTTTACCTGGAGAGAGTTCCGGGGGTCAACACCCCCACGGCCCGGTCTGTGACCAGGCCTCATGGTGGATCAGGGCCTGATCAACCAGGCTGTTCCTGCTGGCTGCACACAATCCAACACATGAATCACAGCCTGGCTGGTCAGGTACCGACTTTAGGTGCTTGTCCAATGCCTGCTTGAAGACAGCCAGGGGTCTATTGGTAATTCCCCTTACGTATGTTGGGAGGCAGTTGAACGGTCTTGGGCCCTTGACACTTACTGTGTTGTCTCTTAACGTGCTAGTGCCACCCCTGCTTTTCATTGGGGGAATGTTGCATCGTCTGCCGAGTCTTTTGCTTTCGTAGGGAGTGATTTTCGTGTGCAAGTTTGGTACTAGTCCCTCTAGGATTTTTCAGATGTATGTAATCATGTACCTCTCCCACCTGCATTCCAGGAAGTACAGGTTCAGGAACTTCAAGTGCTCCCAGTAATTGAGGTGTTTTATCTCAGTTGTGCGTGCCGTGAAGGTTCTCTGTACATTTTCTAGGTCAGCAATTTCACCTGTCTTGAAAGGTGCTGTTAGTGTGCAGCAATATTCCAACTTAGATAGAACAAGCAACCTGAAGAGTGTCATCATGGGCTTGGTATCCCTAGTTTTGGAGATTCTCATTATCCATCCTGTCATTTTTCTAGCTGATATGATTGATACAATGTTATGGTCCTTGAAGGTGAGATCCTCCGACATGATCACTCCCAGGTCTTTGACGTTAGTTTTTCGCTCTATTGTGTGGTTGGAATTTGTTTTATACTCTGATGAAGTTTTAATTTCCTCTTGTTTACCAAATCGGAGTAATTGAAATTTCTCATCGTTGAACTTCATATTGTTTTCTGCAGCCCATTGAAAGATATGGTTGATGTCCGCCTGGGGTCTTGCAGTGTCTTCAATGGAAGACACTGTCATGCAGATTCGGGTGTCATCTGCAAAGGAAGACATGGCACTGTGGCTTATATCCCTGTCTATGTCTGATATAAGGATGAGGAACAAGATGGGAGTGAGTACTGTGCCCTGCGGAACAGAGGTTGTCACCATAGCCACCTCAGACTTTACTCTGTTGACTACTACTGTTTGCGTTATGTTTGTCAGGAAATTATAGGTCTATCTACCAACTTTTCCTGTTATTCCTTTAGCACACATTTTTTGTGCTATTACGCCATGGTCACGCTTGTTGAAGGCTTTTGCAAAGTCTGTGTATATTACATCTGCATTCTTTTTGTCTTCTAGTGCATCCAGGACCTTGTCGTAGTGATCCAGTGGTTGGGACAGACAGGAGTGACCTGCTCTAAACCTATGCTGCCCTGGGTTGTGTAACTGATGGGTATCTAGATGGGTGGCGATCTTGCTTCTTAGGACCCTTTCAAAGATTTTTATGATATGGGACGTTAGTGCAATTGTTCTGTAGTTCTTTGCTATTGCTTTATTGCCCCCTTTGTGGAGTGGGGCTATGTCTGTTGTTTTTAGTAACTGTGGGACAACCCCAGTGTCCATGCTCCCTCTCCATAGGATGTTAAACGCATGTGATAGGGGCTTCTTGCAGTTCTTGATGAACATGGAGTTCCATGAGTCTGGGCCTGGGGCAGAGTGCATGGGCATGTCATTTATCGCCTGTTCGAAGTCATTTGGCATCAGGATAACATCAGATAGGCTTGTGTTTACCAAATTCTGTGGCTTTTTCATAAAAAATTCATTTAGATCTTCGATTCACAGTCTAGTTAGCGGCTTGCTAAAAACTGAGTCATACTTGGACTTGAGTAGCTCATTCATTTCCTTGCTGTCATCTGTGTAGGACCCATCTTGTTTAAGTAGGAGCTCAATATTGGATGTTGTTCTTGACTTTGATTTAGCATAAGAAAAGAAATACATACTTTGGGTTTCTTTCGATTTCATTTATGGATTTTAGTTCTTCTCGCGATTCCTGACTCCTATAAGATTCTTTTAGCTTTAGTTTGATGTTTGCTATTTCTCTGACCAGTGTCTCCCTATGCATTGCAGATATATTGGCCTCTTTTAGCCGCTTTGTTATTCTTTTCCTTCGCCTGTAAAGGGAGCGCCTGTCTCTTTCTATTTTACATCTACTCCTCCTTTTTCTTAAAGGAATAAGCCTTGAGCATACATTGAGTGCCACAGAGTTAATCTGTTCTAGGCATAAGTTGGAGTCTGTGTTGCTTAGGCTATCTTCCCAGCTTATATCGTTTAGGACTTGGTTTACTTGGTCCCACTTTATGTTCTTGTTATTGAAATTGAATTTGGTGAAGGCTCCCTCGTGACTGATCACATTTTGTCAGTCTGGGGCTCTGCGCATACATGTCTGAACCTCGATTATGTTGTGATCTGAGTACAGTAAGGCCCCACTTATACGGCAAGTTAGGTTCCAGGCTACTGCCGTAAAGCGGAAATCGCTGTAAAGTGGAACACCCTGTTTTTTCCCTTATAAATGCATACAAGTACTAGATAACAAGTTTACACTAATATATATTAAGTTAGCAATAGAACTAGGCATCGAAAAACAATAAAAAAGTACAATACACACACAGTGCACTCATTACTTACCTTAAAATATTTATAGTTTTAATCTAGGGTGAGACAAGTAGTATTTATTGTAAGAAATCAAGTGTGGTATGTATGGTAGTCAGCTGGGCTACCATACCAGGGCACCCCACCTACACATAATATTCTATTACATTTAAGCATCCCAGAGCAATAAAATGCATATAATTGCTGTCAGGTAAGCAACCAGTGCCAACTTCGCAGTCTTATATCTCGGTAAGTACTGGTCCTAAAATATTTTTTTTTTTGGTCTTATTACTCACAGAAAATTGCCCTCTTTAACTAAAAAAAAAAAAAAGATTTTTTTTTCAAAATATTCAGAGCACTGGGCGAGTGAATGTAGATGTACGTTTGGAGTGTTAATGGGTTAAGGGTTAATGGGAGATAGGAGGCACGTTAAAAAAAAGTAGTGCCATTTTTAGAATTTTCTCTATCACTTTACAAAACACTATATAAATGTAAAAACCTGTAATCTGGCTTCCTGTTTGTCATTTTTTTAAATGTTCTTATATTTCTTATCTTAAAATTTCAGGGAAAATATTTTTACTCTTACATATCATTTAAATTCAATTCTCAAAAATTATACAAAATGTCACAATGAAGCAAGAGCTAATTATTTACAGAGAAACGTTACTCTAATAACTAAAATAAGGCATAATGCAAAAAAAAAAAAAATGCAACTGTATTTATTCAGCACTAGTGTACAGGTACACTGTTCACTAATGACAAAATGTGTTAAAAAATTTAGGTGAAGTGCTTTATGAACATATTTTATTTTATTAGCACACTTGCTGATTCCCACCAATGCAGGGTGGCCCGAAAAAGCAAAACTTTCACCATCATTCACTCCATCACTTTCTTGCCAGAAGGGTGCTTTACACTACAGTTTTTAAACTGCAACATTAACACCCCTCCTTCAGAGTGCAGGCACTGTACTTCCCATCTCCAGGACTCAGGTCCGGCCTGCCGGTTTCCCTGAATCCCTTCATAAATGTTACTTTGCTCACACTCCAACAGCACGTCAAGTATTAACCCTTTGACTGTTTACGTCATATATATACGTCTTACGTGCCACTGTTTCTGACGTACATGTATTTATACGCCTAAATTCTAGCGTCTTCAGATCAAGCAGGAGAAAGCTGGTAGGCCCACATGTGAGAGAATGGGTCTGTGTGGTCAGTGTGCACCACATAAAAAAAATCCTGCAGCACGCAGTGTGTAATGAGAAAAAAAAAATCTGACCGTTTTTTTGGATGAAAACGCTGACTTTGAGGTGTATTTTCGTATGGTATTATGAGTTGTATTCTCGTTTTCATGGTCTCAGGTGATAAAATGGAAAACATATTACAGAAATAGAGATAATTTTCATTACTTTCACAATGAAAATGACCTTGAAATTGAGCTCAAAGTAGCAGAAATGTTCGATTTTTACCAATGTTCAGGAGTAAGCAAATTACACCACACATCCAATACACGTCAACTGGGGAGTCTGATATTCTTTCACTAGTGCACTGATATTATTTATACCATTTTTACAATAATGCATTAGTCTGCATAACAGTAAATTTTATATTTTTTTGTATGAATAAAAAATCAAAATAGGAAGCAATAGTAATATAAGAGGGGCCTAGAGACATGACTAATGAACAGAGGGTATGTTATTTTAGTGCCAAGAATGTCTACATTGTATATTCTGGACCCTATATTGAAATTAGCATCTTTTTTAATTTGCATGAAATTGGCCAAATTGCCAATTTCTGACCACTTTATTGGGTAGTTCAAATCGGTAAATGGGCAGTTTCTTGTACTCAACTAATAGAAAAATGGAGTTCTAAAGACATAGCTATGAGTTTGGTCAACTGAAACAACGGAATCGGCCAAAAACAGGGCTCAAAGTTGGCAAAGTTGCCGATGCATATACGTCGCCGAGACCACTAATTTCGCGGGAGCGTAATTCCATGAATTTTTTACAAAATTTAGTACTTTTGGTGTCATTACCATCGGGAAAAGATTCTCTATCATTTCATAAGAAAAAATAATTTTTTTTTCCAAAACTTTTGCGACATAGAATGACAGTTTCAGAAAGGGGCCTGCGACAGTCAAAGGGTTAAAAACCATTTGTCTCCATTCACTCCTATCAAACACGCTCACGCATGCCTGCTGGAAGTCCAAGCCCCTTGCACACAAAACCTCCTTTACCCCCTCCAACCAACCTTTCCTAGGCCGACCCCTACCCCGCCTTCCTTCCACTACAGACTGATATACTCTTTAAGTCATTCTGTTTCGCTCCATTCTCTCTACATGTCCAAACCACCTCAACAACCCTTCCTCAGCCCTCTGGACAACAGTTTTGGCAATCCTGCACCTCCTCCTAACTTCCAAACTATGAATTTTCTGCATTATATTCACACCACACATTGCCCTCAGACATGACATCTCCACTGCCTCCACCCTTCTCCTCGCTGCAACATTCATCACCCATGCTTCACACCCATATAAGAGCATTGGTAAAACTATACTCTCATACATTCCCTTCTTTGCCTCCAAGGACAAAGTTCTTTGTCTCCACAGACTCTTAAGTGCACCACTCACCCTTTTCCCTTCATCAATTCTATGGTTCACCTTATCATTCACAGACCCATCTGCTGACACGTCCACTCCCAAATATCTGGATACATTCACCTCCTCCATACTCTTTCCCTCCAATCTGATATCCAATCTTTCATCACCTAATCTTTTTGTTATCCTCATAACCTTACTCTTTCCTGTATTCACTTTTAATTTTCTTCTTTTACATACCCTACCAAATTCATCCACCAACCTCTGCAACTTCTCTTCAGAATCTCCCAAGAGCACAGTGTCATTATTATTCAGTAATTATAAAATGACAAATTCTGTGTGGCAGTATAATTTGATAAACAATGCTCTAACTAGTCATTTACATCCACCCAAATTTAATAAACTGCATAATTTTTAAACTTAAAATTTCAATAGGATTCTAACTCACTCAAAGTTATCACTCATTAATGTTGAAAGTGAAAACACAAGAGTAATGCTTATGTGTAAATAATTTTATAATATACAATACAGGCATGCCTCACTAATGTGGCGGGTTAGATTCCAGACCACTGCTGTAAAGTGAATATTGTCTTAAAGTGACTCAGCCTTTTTTCACTTGCCAATGCATAAGAAAGCCTAAAAACATGTGTATGTTGTCATTAAGTACAAAATAGTGCTAGGCCTGTAAAGAACATGCAAAAGTAAAAATAATAAATAAAAAATTGTCACCAGTCAGTTGATGCATGTGTCACCGCCAAAAATAATAGACATGAATGCGTATAACTGAAAAGCTAAGTATTAGCAAAGTGCTTTGAAGTGAAGTGCTATACTAGTGAGGTATGCCTGTATTGTACTTTTAAATATAATGATACTGTATACTACAAGCATTAGATTTTACTGAAAATATTCAAAACTATTGGTGATTTATAAAAAAATATTACAATGGATGAAAAGGGAAGAGAAATATATCTAAGGCTGTGCAGTGCTGTCTGATACTGATGTATATACAGTTGGTCATCGAGAAATGACCTGGTGATGTGAGCTGCTGACTGTGCATCCCAGGTCAACTGAAGATGATGCCTCGGGATATGAAGCACTGACAATGAGAGCTGCAGAGCTGGACAAAGCTATGTAAGGCAAAGATGGTGTATGAATATGGAAGCGTTTTCTTTAGTTAATAAATTTGAACTAAAAAGTAAAAAGATTTTTAATTTGCCAGTTTTATTTAAAGGTAATGGCATAGAAAACTGATGTGTTCATGAACTCCAATTTTGTCTAAAGAAAAAATCACAACCCTGAAAAATAGTTTTAGATACTTACAGTTAGATTATATATTACAGTATATATCTGTCACTGCAGTATCTAGACAAAAATAAATCCACTTCCAATTTTCGTACAACTCTTAATGCCATCACTGGCTTTTCAAATGTCCTCTTCTGCTCATGGCATACTCTGGTCTCACCTTCAAGTTCTCATACTCATGGTCAGGTTTAGAGGATAGTGTGGACACACTAGTATGTTTGGGGGCTGATGAATAAAGTGCGTCAGGAGGGATGGAGGCGAGAGAACCAGCTACTACTGGAGTCTTACCCCCACTCCTACCACCACTTGACCCACATGCAGAGTACTGTTGCCTACCATTATTTCCTTTCTGGCTCTCTATGTCACTCTTGTCACTGTAAAATGAGATATGCATATATTATTTAAGCTATAAAATAATGTTTATTACAGGTTATGCAATAAGCTGCTAAATAATATGTGCCATTCAGTGCTAATGAATGGAATATAATTACTCTAATTGTTATAATGTTCACAAATTACAGTATGTAAATTTTATTTTTATATTTTTTTTATAATTTACTTAAAGCAATTTACCTTTCCAGATCTGTAGGCTTGAAATCTCCTCGTTCTGTTCGTTAAAAAATGGAAAATTATTTTATTACTGTTTCAATACCAGTAATTTTACATATATTGTATCAACAAATTTTACCAATTTGTTTACTTGCCAACACTGTTCACCTGAATAAATAAATAATAAAACAGGAAAAACCCAGAAAAATATAAATGTATACCAACAAAAGATACTATAATATAAAGGCAATACAAGTCTGAAAAGCAAGTGACTATTAACTATAATTAAAAATAAATATGCAAATTTTATGAGACATTTAGGAACTTTGACCACTGACACCTTATAAGTAATTTTTTGTGCCCAAATCATTATTAAATATAAATAAGTAAAAAAAAAATATAAAGTTATGCTTATTAGTGAAATTATTATTTGAAAAGTTATTTAAATGCAGAAATACATAAAATCAAATACTCTATGCCATACATCCCCCCCAAGGGAGTTTCTTAATAGGCTCTTGATCCAAGAAATTGACCCTGTTCTCCTTTGGATTGAATGTGATTGCCTCCTATTCTTCAGATACTGTATAATCTCAGAAAGAATAAAAAAGTCACAATACTATGGATGGAACCACTGACCTAAAACCCACAATTAAGACACTAATCTTATGACAATGGTTCAGGATGGACTGAATCATCATCATGAGATTTACTTCAGGAATGTGGGTTGTCAGTGAGCTGTATGACCTATACAGATTTAGCATTTTCCATAAATATAGTAATATAATAATATTTTGTGAAGGGATTCAAGGAAACTGGTTGACTGGAGGAGTCCTGGAGGTGGGAAGTACATTGCCAGCACTATAAAGGAGGGGCTTGGGATATTTGCTGTTTAGAGTGGCATCTAAACTGTTGTACCTGCATACCTCTAGCAAGACAGTGATAATGTGAATGATGGTGAAAGCATTTCTGTTTTGGGTCACCCTGCCTAGGTGGGAGACAGCCAGCATGTTAAAAACAAATGCAATTTCTCAAAGACCAATTACATTATTCACTGAGAGAAAGAGGTACAAACCAGAATTATAAAATAAGGATGCAAAGTGTTAGCATTTGTGGTAATAAACTGAATGCATACCTCATGCTAAAGTGAAGAATGGAATACAGCAAGCAAAGTGCTTAAATCGAACTTAGGCACTTATTCATTATTTGCATTTAGTCCAAGGTGGTAGCAATACTATCCTGCCATTTTATGACTCACATTGTGTCAGGCATCCCTAACATGCAGAAAAAAAGAGCATGATAATGATATACAATACTGACAAATTGACAAGTAAGGCACATGCAACTACTGGGTATATTTACTGTCAAAATATTTTGCCTGTTTAGTAGACTTCTAAAGTTGAATACAGTGGTTACTTAAATATTTGAGACAGCAGAAACAGTGGTAAGGTAAATATGAGGTGATCAGTCCCTCAGCCTTGAAGAAGTAATTCTGAGGTAGTCTGTCCCTTTGCCTAGATAAGTGTTCATCTCTATAGTTTTGATCATGTAAAGATGAGGCCTGAGAATAGAGCCTTTTATACTAAATTCACTCTTAATATTGACAAGACCTTCTATATGATGTCTGGGAACAAAGCTGCAAATGTCCAACTAAATATAATATTTAGTGATTTTCACAGTATCAGACAAAACAAGGGAAAGATTCTTAATCTGTATCTTGACAGCAATTCAAAATTCAGCATCCCCCACCCAGCACATAACCAAAGTCTTCAAAACAATTGGCATCCTATTTAAGATGCATTACTGTGTACCTCAAGCAGCACAACTTACTCTGTACTACTCTGTCTTTACCTCACTCATGATATTTGCACCTGGGGATCTACTGTAGTAAATCACCTAAAGCCAATGTGAACCTGTGTGAGCCAATGTGAAGCCTGTGTGAACAATTGGCCAATCTAATACAGTAGGGCCCTACTTATATGGCAAGTTAGGTTCCAGGCTACTGCCATAAAGCGGAAATTGCCGTAAAGTGGAATGCCCTTTTTTCCGCTTATAAATGCATATACATGCACATACATGATGCTGCTCTCACTTTTACCAGTGTGTTGAAGAGCTTTCGAATATGTGAAGGTTGAGGGGCAGTGCCAGTCAGACTGGTATTGGACGGTGATGTCATTTTTTTACTATTGAACATCGCCGAAGAATTGAATGTTTCTGCTACTTTGAGCTTAATTTCAAGGTATGTACTTTTCTTTGTGAAACCAATTAAAATCATATCTATTTCTGTAGTATATCATCTATTCTATCAAATGAGACCAAAACACCAAGAATACAAACAAAAAACCATACGAAAATATACCGCTAAGGGGAGGCTAATGGCTGAGAAGTGAACTCCATTATTTATGATCTGATTTCTTTAATTTTTGGTGTATGTTAAGAAGCACCTTTCCATTATACATTGTCCAAGTTTCAATAAGATAGTCGAAAAAACAACTGAGATTCAATTCCCTAGATCAAGAGCAAGAGCCCCTCACCAGCTTCAGGGAACCTCCCTTGAGGCCCGCTCGCATCTGGAAATTTTGCTCATGTCTGGAAGTTTTTCTAGATACTACTCATATCTAGAAAAACTCACACATGGATGCACTTGTAAGTAGAGGTTCCACTGTGTGTGTGTGTATATATATATATATATATATATATATATATATATATATATATATATATATATATATATATATATATATATATATATATATATATATATTATATATATATATATATATATATTATATATTATATATATATATATATATTATATATATATATTTATACATGTATATATATATATATATATATATATATATATATATATATATATATATATATATATATATATATATATATATATATATACACAGTGGAACCTCTACATGTGAGCACATCTATGTGTGAGTTTTTCCAAATACAAGCAGTCAATGGATAAATTTTTTGCTTCTATACGTGAGCGAAATTTCCATAAGCGAGCAGACCTCACGGGAGGTTCCTTGACACTGGTGAGGGGCTCTTGCTCTTGATCTAGGGAATTGAATGTCATTTGTTTGTTGGACTATCTTATTGAAACTTGGGCAATGTTTGATGGAAAGATGCTTCTTAATGTACACCAAAAATGAAAGAAATTGGAGCATAAATAATGGAGTTCACTTCTCAGCAATTAGCCACCCCTTAGTAGTATTTTCGTATGGATTTTATGGTGTATTCTCATTTTTTTTGGTCTCATTTGATAGAATGGAAGATATATTACAGAAATAGATATGATTTTGATTGCTTTCATGACAAAAAGTACAGGAGGGCCCCACTTATACGGCGGGTTAGGTTCCAGGCTACCGCCGTAAAGTGGAACACCCTTTTATTTTCCTTGTAAATGCATATAAATGCTAGATAACATATTTACACTGACATATATTAAATTAGCAATAGAACTAAGCATTAAAAAAAACAATGAAAAGTAAAATTACACACAGTACATTTATTACATACCTTTAATTACTTAATATGAATGTGTGAGAGGTGAGTGGCAATGTAGTTATTGAATCAAATCAGGAGATGGCAGACCATCATCCTCTAATTCTTCAACTAATTTGATTCGTTTTGGAGACTTGTGTGAAGCTTTTGAAGGGGTGTATGTTGATGTTGAAGGCTGTTGAAGGCTAGCTGTTGATGTTGAAGGCTGTTGAATGCTGGCTGTTGATGTTGAAGGTTGGCATGATATTTTCTTAAAGTAGGAAAGCATTGAACTTTGCCTCATGGATTTTTTTTTCCTTTCCCTTAAAATTTCTTTATAGCATGTAACATCATGGGAAAGGGTTGCATTCACTTTTGAACTTCGTTCAAAATTTGGATCAATCTTCTCAAAAATTGCCATTGCTATTTCTATATGGTTGATAGCTTCTTCCAAATCCTGGGTTTTCATTTCTTTAATGGTAACAGGACTATCATCAGGATGGATCTCCTCTTCATGAAATTTCTTTCTTTGCTCTTCAATCAGAAGAAGGTCTTGGTCTGTCAGAACCTCATCATGAGAGAGAAGCAATTCTTCCACATCCTCAGGCTCCACTTCCAGTTCTAATTCCCTTGCCATATCAACAACATTTACACACACTTCCCCCACTGGATTCTCAAAACCTTCAAAATCATCCATAAGTTCAGGAATCAGATTCTTCCAAACACCTTTGAGTGTAGTTTCATTAACTTCATTCCATGCATCTCTAATATTTTTAATGCCATCCAAAATTGTGAAACCTTTCCAAAAGGTTTTTAATTTATTTTCTTTAGGCCCAGGCATTTTATCACTGTCTAGGAAATTTACAGCCTTAATGAAAGTTCTTCTTAGGTAATAAGATTTAAAGGCTGCAATTACACCTTGGTCCATCGGCTGCAGTAATGAAGTTGTGTTTGCAGGTATAAAAGCAACATTTATCTCCCTGTACATACCATGTACAGCTGTAGGGTGTGCAGGGGCATTGTCTAAAACAAGTAAAACATTAAAAGGAATTTTCTTTTCCTTGCAGTAAGCCTCAACTGTAGGCTTAAAATAGTCCGTGAACCAACTTATGAAAAGATTGGCAGTCATCCAAGCTTTCGAATTAGATTTATAATAAACTGAGAGGCTGCCTTTTGCATAGTTCTTTAGGGCCCTAGGATTCTCTGAGTGATAAATCATCATAGGTTTTAACTTGCAGTCACCAGCTGCATTAGCTCCTAGCAAGAGTGTTAGCCTGTCTTTTGCAGCTTTGAAGCCAGGCATTGACTTCTCTTCCTTAGCAATAAATGTCCTAGATGGCATCTTCTTCCAAAATAATGCAGTCTCATCCACATTAAAAATCTGTTGCTTGGTATATCCACCACATTCTATTATCTCGGCTAGTTCAAGTGGATAATTTTCTGCAGCTAAATTGTCAGCGCTTGCAGCTTCACCCTGCACTCTGATGTTGTGAAGTTGACTTCTTTCCTTAAACCTATTAAACCAGCCTCTGCTAGCTGAGAATTTATCTTCAGCAGCTTCCTCCCCTCTCTCAGCCTTCATAGAATTGAAGAGACTTAGGGCTTTGGAATAGATAATGGCTCTGCTTAAAGGCACCTTGTGACTAGTCTGATCATCAATCCACACCATTAAAAGTTTTTCCATGTCAGCAATAAGGTTATCACGTTTTCTTATAACTTTAGTGGTCACTGGTGTAGCACTTTTAACTTCCTGCAACACTTTCTCCTTATTGTTCACAACTGTACTAACTGTTTGACGAGCCAAACCAAGCTTACGTGCTATCTCAGTCATTGACATACCTTGTTCACTAAGTTTAATCATTTCTAACTTGGCACTTAAAGTAAGAGGCTTACGACTCTTCTTTTTATCACAACTAAGCTTAGATACCATCGTCAACGAGAGCCAATTAGTTAACGAAGAGCAAACGAGAGAGAACGAGATACACCGAGCTCAGACAGCGTAAACAAACAAACTGAACAGGTTGTGGACGATCACTCGGTCAGGCGAAATAGACGGTATTAATACGTGTCCAGTTTTAGTTCATTCATGTACATTTGTAAGAGTTTGTGAAACTTTTACCTTATAATATTTTTATTATTATTATAATAATTAAATCACGAAACAAATACTCTTACACTGTGTACAAGTTAGTACAGAATTATAGCTATAAAGTGAAGGCATACGAAAGGAATATTTTTCTACAGTTATCCCTAGTAACAGGTGACGGGCTAGAGAAAACGTAATTCTTCAGACACTTCTACAAACCGTTTGATAAACATCTCATATATATTTGTATAAATTTTTATACTGTGGATGCATGTATCATGTTTGTGTGTTACATAATGTGTTTCTTATATAATTTTGAAAAAAATATCATAGATAGATTAAGGGAAATGTCTATATTAACGTAATATGCGACATTAATGCGCCCAAGAGATTATTATTACTATTATTATTATTATTATTATTATTATTATTGCATCAAGAGTAGAGAGACTCTTAGTGATTTTAATGTGTACCTACATGAAAGCACAGTGTGTAAGTTTATTTAGGTACAATACATATAAAATATACAATAACTTTAAAATACTTGAAATTTTGGAAAGTTTCCAGACATAATAAGGAGATGTGCTCAGGGAGAATGTAAACAAACTCAGTGGGCCGCTGTGACCGTATTAGAAAGACAGGTGGGGGGAGCCGTATAGCGAGTTTTGGTCATAATTTGAAATGTCCGTATTAGCAGAACGCCATAAAGCGGAACGCCGTAAAGCGGGGCCCTCCTGTACCTTAAAATTGAGCTCAACATAGGAGAAATGTTCGATTCCTTGGCTATGTTCAAAAGTAAACAAATGATGTCACTGCCTTTCCAATATGCAGTCACGAATGGGTTGACATTATTTATACAATTATTGCAGTAAGGCAGTAGTCTGCATAACAGTAAATCTTCTATTTTTTGTGTGAATAAAAATTACAAATTATTTATATTGTAATAATAATAATAATAATAATAATAATAATAATAATAATAATAGTAATAATAATAATAATACGTATAATAATAACACATATATAATAATAATAATAGTAATAATAATAATAATAATACGTATAATAATAACACATATATAATAATAATGTACTACATAATAATAATTATAATAATAGCTTCAAAAGGCCGTCACTAGATATCAGTGTTTACCACAACAAAGAAGGATCGGTTATGGCTACCTCCACCTATTACATAATGACATAATTTATTCATTCTAGAGTATATATCAGGTTTCTATGTTATTTGTATTGTTTATTATGCCATATTAGATGAACTGTGATAGATAAATAAGCCGTAAAGATGATATTAGCGAAATTATTCAAGAAGTATTTTGTCCGGTCTCTAGATAAACTCTCGTCCACTGCCGACACTGCCCATACCACTATATGAATTACATATTTTCTTCATTTTAAAGTATATATCAGGTTTCTATGTTATTTACATTGCTTATTATGTCATATGAGACGAATTGGGGTAGATAAATAAGCCGTATAGATGATATCAGCGAAATTATTCAAGAAGTATTTTGTCTGGTCTCCAGACAAACTTTTTTCCGCCAACGATATCACTACATGAATAGCATATTTTATTCATTCTTGAGTATATATCAGGTATGTATGTTATTTATATTGTTTATTATATCATATTAGATGAATTGTGATAGATAAATAAGCCATAAAATTGATATTAGGGAAATTATTGGAGTACAGAATTCCACTATAATGGATAAATTGCATTTCAATTAATTTAAATTGACTTAGCAAACGAGCAAATCCAGTTGCGAGCAAGTTCACGGAATGGATTAAACTCACAAGTAGAGGTTCCACTGTACAGTAGGGCCCCACTTATTCGGCAGGTTAGGGTCCAGGCTACTGCCGGAAAGCAGACTTCGCCAGAAAGCAGAACTCCATTTTTTCCATTTATAAATGTATATAAATGCCAGATAACAAGTTTACACTAACATATATTAAGTTAGCAATAGAGGTAGGCATTAAAATGTAAAATACATGCACAGTGCACTCATTATTTACCTCAAAATATTTGTAGTCTTAATGTAGGGCAAAAGGTGAGTAGTATTTACTCTAAGAAGTCAGGTGTGGTAGCTTAAGGCTCCCCAGAGTGATAAAATGCATATACAGTACATGCATTGCTTACCTTAAAATATTTGTAGTCTTAATGGTCTTAATGTAGGGAGAGAGGTGAAATGTATTTATTTGTAGAAAGTCGTGTGGGAGGTATGGCATCCTGCCTGGCCACTTATACCTACTACAACATTAAGCTCCCTAGAGCGATAAAATGCATATATAGTACACTCATTAATTACCTTAAAATATTTGTAGTCTTAATGTAGGATGAGAGGTGAGTTTTATTTGTATGAAGTGAAGTTGGGAAGTATGGGTAGAGAGGAAGGGCAGCCCTACCCACCTCACCCACACGTAATGTAAACAAACCAGATGAATTCATCTGGTGTTCATCACAAGTCCTACAAGTTGCCTGGCTACCACAAGTCCTACAAGTTGCCTTGCTACCACAAGTCCTACAAGTTGCCTGGCTACCACAACTTCTACAAGCTGCCTGGCTGCCACAAGTTCTACAAGTTGCCTGGCTACCACAAGTCCTACAAGTTGCCTGGCTACCACAAGTCCTACAAGTTGCCTTGCTACCACAAGTCCTACAAGTTGCCTGGCTACCACAACTTCTACAAGCTGCCTGGCTGCCACAAGTTCTACAAGTTGCTTGGCTACCACAAGTCCTACAAGTTGCCTTGCTACCACAAGTCCTACAAGTTGCCTGGCTACCACAACTTCTACAAGTTGCCTGGCTACCACAAGTTCTACAAGTTGCCTGGCTACCACAAGTCCTACAAGTTGCCTGGCTACCACAAGTCCTACAAGTTGCCTGGCTACCACAAATCCTACAAGTTGCCTGGCTACCACAAGTCCTACAAGTTGCCTGGCTTCCACAAGTTGCCTGGCTACTACAAGTTGCCTGGCTACCACAAGTTACCTGGCTACCACAAGTCCTACAAGTTGCTTGGCTACCACAAGTTCTACAAGTTGCCTGGCTACCACAAGCTCTACAAGTTGCCTGGCTGCCACAAGTCCTACAAGTTGCCTGGCTACCACAAGTCCTACAAGTTGCCTGGTTACCACAAGTTGCCTGGCAACCACAAGTTGCCTGGCTACCACAAGTTGCCTGGCTACCACAAGTTGCCTGGCTACCACAAGTCCTACAGGTTGCTTGGCTACCACAAGTCCTACAGGTTGCTTGGCTACCACAAGTCCTACAAGTTGCCTGGCTACCACAAGTCCTACAAGTCACCTGGCTACCACATCTCATATTTATGTTAATTTATTCTACTGTGGGGTGTATTTCGATGGATTAAGCAAAATGTCTATATTAACGTTTTATACGATATTTAATGCTCCTTAGAGTGATTATTGTTGTGTTATTATTATTATCATTATTAATATGGTGTCTTCAAGATTAATAAGACACTCTTAGTGATTTTAATGTATACCTGCATGCCAGCACAGTGTGTAAGTTTACTTAGATACAGGTACACATACGTATCAGTTGTAATAATAATGTAGGTATGTAGCCCAGGTGGACTACATACCTACACCTACCTACATAGCTACACGATATTTAATGTTCCCCAGAGCCATATTATTACCATTGATATACCATGTTCACTGAGTTTAACTGTTTATAACAACTACCATTAGATGCCATCATAAACAAAGGGAGAAGTAATGAATAATTCAAGCCGAGAATTGTAAACAAAAGCGTTATACATTAAGGGGAGTGACAATGTTTTTCCTTTGCCCGGCTACCACACCTCCATAGTATATAAACAAAATGTTTATATACAATGTAACATATTTCTTATATAATTTTGAAGAAAATATCATAGATGGATTAATGAAAATGTCTATATTGATGTAAAATTTGACATTTAATGGGCTGAAGAGTGATTATTATTACATAATAGAGATGTGCTCATGGAGAATGTAAACAAACCGGGTGGCCTGCGACATATTTGAAAGACTACTTGCCATATAGAAAGTTTTGGCCATAATTTTAGATCGCCATATTAGCAGAATGTCATAAGGCAAAATGCCGAAAAGCAGAGCCCTACTGTATATATATACTGAATGACTGACTGACTTGACTGAATGACTTACTGACTTGACTGAATGACTATTATTTCTGTTACATCTGTAGTCTTAACCAGTAAAAACAACATAATACATCACAACAATGAACTACAATTACATATTCACTTTTATTTTTGTAAGACATGGAGGCCTAAAAAAAAAGTTTGGCTATTTTGGGGCCCCCAGAAACATAACACTATTTTTCCCTTAAGTTCTTCAGTTCACCTAACACGGCATTTTCAGGAACGTAACTATCGTGTTAAATCTACTGTATATACATGTATATATATATATATATATATATATATATATATATATATATATATATATATATATATATATCTACATGTATTATATATTATTTATATATAAATCCCCAAAAAGAAAATACTTTCATCATCTGGAGTTTACCTGGAGAGAGTTATGGGGGTCAATGCCCCGCAGCCTGGTCTGCGACCAGGCCTCATGGTGGATCAGGGCCTGATCAACCTGCCTGTTACTGCTGGCTGCATGCAATCGAACATATGAGCCACAGCCTGGCTGGTCAGGTACTGACTTTAGGTGCTTGTCCAGTGCCTGCTTGAAGACAGCCAGGGGTCTATTGGTAATCCCCCTTATGTATGTTGGGAGGCAGTTGAACAGTCTCGGGCCCCTGACACTTATTGTGTTGTCTATTAACGTGCTAGTGACACCCCTGCTTTTCATTGGGGGGATGTTGCATCATCTGCTGAGTCTTTTGCTTTCCTAGAGAGTGATTGTTGGTTTACCTGGAGTTTACCTGGAGAGAGTTCCGGGGGTCAATGCCCCCGTGGCCCGGTCTGTGACCAGGCCTCCTGGTGGATCAGAGCCTGATCAACCAGGCTGTTACTGTTGGCTGCACGCAAACCAACGTACGAGCCACAGCCCGGCTGGTCAGGAACCGACTTTAGGTGCTTGTCCAGTGCCAGCTTGAAGACTGCCAGGGGTCTGTTGGTAATCCCCCTTATGTATGCTGGGAGGCAGTTGAACAGTCTCGGGCCCCTGACACTTATTGTATGGTCTCTTAACGTGCTAGTGACACCCCTGCTTTTCATTGGGGGGATGTTGCATCGTCTGCCAAGTCTTTTGCTTTCGTAGTGAGTGATTTTGGTGTGCATGTTCGGTACTAGTCCCTCTAGGATTTTCCAGGTATATATAATCATGTATCTCTCCCACCAGCGTTCCAGGGAATACAGGTTCAGGAACCTCAAGCGTTCCCAGTAATTGAGGTGTTTTATCTCTGTTATGCGTGCCGTGAAGGTTCTCTGTACATTTTCTAGGTCAACAATTTCACCTGCCTTGAAAGGTGCTGTTAGTGTGCAGCAATATTCCAGCCTAGATAGAACAAGTGACCTGAAGAGTGTCATCATGGGCTTGCCATCCCTAGTTTTGAAGGTTCTCATTATCCATCCTGTCATTTTTCTAGCAGATGCGATTGATACAATGTTATGGTCCTTGAAGGTGAGATCCTCCGACATGATCACTCCCAGGTTTTTGACGTTGGTGTTTCACTCTATTTTGTGGCCAGAATTTGTTTTGTACTCTGATGAAGATTTAATTTCCTCGTGTTTACCATATCTGAGTAATTGAAATTTCTCATCGTTGAACTTCATATTATTTTCTGCAGCCCACTGAAAGATTTGGTTGATGTCCACCTGGAGCCTTGCAGTGTCTGCAATGGAAGACACACTGTTGTGTGCAAGTTTGGTACTAGTTCCTCTAGGATTTTCCAGGTGTATATAAACATGTATCTCTCCCACCTGCATTCCAGGGAGTACAGGTTCAAGAACTTCCAGCGCTCTCAGTAATTGAGGTGTTTATCTCTGTTATGCATGCCGTGAAGGTTCTCTGTACATTTTCTAGGTCAGCAATTTCACCTGCCTTGAAAGATGCTGTTAGTGTGCAGCAATATTCCAGCCTAGATAGAACAAGTGAACTGAAGAGTGTCATCATGGGCTTGGCATCCGTAGTTATGGAGATTCTCATTATCCATCCTGTCATTTTTCTAGGAGATGTGATTGATACAAGGTTATGGTCCTTGAAGGTGAGATCCTCCGACATGATCACTCCCAGGTCTTTGACGTTAGTTTTTCGCTCTATTTTGTGGCTAGAATTTGTTTTATACTCTGATGAAGTTTTAATTTCCTCATGTTTACCATGAAATTTCTCATCGTTGAACTTCATATTGTTTTCTGCAGCCCACTGAAAGATTTGGTTGATGTCCACCTGGAGCCTTGCAGTGTCTGCAATGGAAGACACTGTCATGCAGATTCGGGTGTCATCTGCAAAGGAAGACATGGTGCTGTGGCTGACATCCTTGTCTATGTCAGATGTGAGGATGAGAAACAAGATGGGAGCGAGTACTGTGTCTTGTGGAACAGGACTTTTCACTGTTGCTGCCTCAGACTTTACTCTGTTGACTACTACTCTTTGTGTTCTATTTGTGAGGAAATTATAAATCCATCTACTAACTTTTCCTGTTATCCCTTTAGCACACATTTTGTGCGATATTACGCCTTGGTCACACATGTCGAAGGCTTTTGCAAAGTTTGTGTATATTACATCTGCATTCTTTTTGTCTTCTAGTGCATCTAGAACCTTGTCATAGTGATCCAGTAGTTGGGACAGACAGGAGCGACCTGCTGTAAACCCACGTTTCCCTGGGTTGTGTAACTGATGGGTATCTAGATGGGTGGCGATCTTGCTTCTTAGGACCTATTCAAAGATTTTTATGATATGGGATGTTAGTGCTATCAGTCTGTAGTTCTTTGCTATTGCTTTACTGCCCCTTTGTGGAGTGAGGCTGTCTGTTGTTTTTAGTAACTGTGGAATGATCCCAGTGTCCATGCTCCCTCTCCATAGGATGTTAAAAACATGTGATAGGGGCTTCTTGCAATTCTTGATGAACACGGAGTTCCATGAGTCTGGCCCTGGGGCAGAGTGCATGGGCATGTCATTTATCACCTATTCGAAGTCATTTGAAGTCAGGATAACATCAGATAGGCTTGTGCTTACCAAATTCTGTGGCTCTCTCATAAAAAATTCTTTTAGATTTTTGACTCTCAGTCTGGTTAGTGGCTTGCTAAAAACTGAG
Source organism: Cherax quadricarinatus (assembly GCF_038502225.1). Classification (NCBI taxonomy): domain Eukaryota; kingdom Metazoa; phylum Arthropoda; class Malacostraca; order Decapoda; family Parastacidae; genus Cherax; species Cherax quadricarinatus. Next base: position 13,397,567 of record NC_091333.1, on the reverse strand, counting down.
TCATATTGGGACTTAAGTAGCTCATTCATTTCCTTGCTGTCATCTGTGTAGGACTCATCTTGTTTAAGTAGGGGCCCAATACTTTCACCTCACTCATACATAATCACTGTTTTTGCAGAGGTGCCCAGAACACAACAGTTTAGAAGCATATACAGCAGGGCCCCGCTTTACGGCGTTTCGCTTTACGGCGTTCCGCTAATACGGACATTTCAAATTATGACCAAAACTCGCTATACGGCTCCCCCCACCTGTCTTTCTAATACAGTCACAGCGGCCCACCGAGTTTGTTTACATTCTCCCTGAGCACATCTCCTTATTATGTCTGGAAACTTTCCAAAATTTCAAGTGTTTTAAAGTTATTGTATATTTTATATGTATTGTACTTGATAATTAAACTTGTGTACACCTGTACCTAAATAAACTTACACACTGTGCTGGCATATAGGTACACATTAAAATCACTAAGAGTCTCTCTACTCTTGAGGCAATAATAATAATAATAATAATAATAATAATAATAATAATAATAATAATAATAATCTCTTGGGCGCATTAATGTCGCATATTACGTTAATATAGACATTTCCCTTAATCTATCTATGATATTTTTTTCAAAATTATATAAGAAACACATTATGTAACACACAAACATGATACATGCACCCACAGTATAAAAATTTATACAAATATATATGAGATGTTTATCAAACGGTTTGTAGAAGTGTCGGAAGAATTACGTTTTCTCTAGCCCGTCACCTGTTACTAGGGATAACTGTAGAAAAATATTCCTTTCGTATGCCTTCACTTTATAGCTATAATTCTGTACTAACTTGTACACAGTGTAAGAGTATTTGTTTCGTGATTTAATTATTATAATAATAATAAAAATATTATAAGGTAAAAGTTTCACAAACTCTTACAAATGTACATGAGTGAACTAAAACTGGACACGTATTAATACCGTCTATTTTGCCTGACCGAGTGATCGTCCACAACCTGTTCAGTTTGTTTGTTTACGCTGTCTGAGCTCGGTGTATCATTAAATGTTGTATATTACGTTAATATACACATTTTCATTAATCCATCCATGATATTTTTTTCAAAATTATATAATAAACACAATACATAACATAAATACATAACAACATATGTGTAGAGAACCTAGGATAACCCAAAAAAGTCACGAGTGACTTACTTCCATTGCCTTCACTCAGAGCATCATTTCTTCTCAAAATGATGTTACATGAGAATGGGAGTGTTCTTCTTTATTTATTCTACCATATCAATGTAGAGACAACCTGTACACAATGGAACTTGTACACAAACCAGACGTGTACACTGTTTACAAAACTTACCTTCGCCTGGTTTGTTTACATAACTCTGTGCCTGTCCTCTCTCATGCACTCATTCTTTCTCTCTGGTATGGTAGCCCGGCTGACTACCATACATACCACACTTGATTTTTTACAATAAATACTGTATATACATTTTATCGCTCTGGGATGCTTAAATATCATAGAATAGTATGTGTGGGTGGGTTGGCCTGGTATGGTAGCCCGGCTGACTACCATACATACCACACTTGATTTTTTACAATAAATACTACTCATCTCACCCTATATTTTAAGGTAAGTAATGAGTGAACTGTATATACATTTTATCGCTCTGGGATGCTTAAATATCATAGAATAGTATGTGTGGGTGGGGTGGCCTGGTATGGTAGCCTGGCTGACTACCATACTCACCACACTTGATTTCTTACAATAAATACTACTTGTCTCACCCTAGATTAAGACTATAAATATTTTAAGGTAAGTAATGAGTGCACTGTGTGTGTATTGTACTTTTTTATTGTTTTTTGATGCCAGGTTCTATTGCTAACATAATATATGTTAGTGTAAACTTGTTATCTAGTGTTTGTATGCATTTGTAAGTGGAAAAAAAGGGTGTTCCACTTTACGGCAGTTTCCGCTTTACGGCGGTAGCCTGGAACCTAACCCGCCATATAAGTGGGGCCCTCCTGTACAGTGGACCCTCAACCAACGATATTAATCCATTCCTGAGAGCTCATCATTAATCGAAATTATCGTTAGTTGAGTTAATTTTCCCCATAAGAAATAATGGAAATCAAATTAATTCATTCCTGACACCCCAAAGTATTGAAAAAAAAATTTTTACCACATGAAATATTAATTTTAATACACACAAACTGAAGAAGACATGCACAGTTACATGACACTTACCTTTATTGAAGATCTGGTGATGATTGATGGGATGGGAGGAGGGGAGTGTTGATGGTGTTAGTGTTTAGAAGGGGAATCCCCTTCCATTAGGACTTGAGGTGGCAAGTCCTTTTCCGGGGTTACTTCCCTTCTTCTTTTAATGCCACTAGGACCAGCTTGAGAGTCACTGGACCTCTGTCGCACAACATATCTGTCCATAGAGGCCTGTACCTCCCGTTCCTTTATGACATTCCTAAAGTGTTTCACAACATTGTCAGTGTACAGGTTGCCAACACGGCTTGCAGTAGCTGTGTCAGGGTGATTTTCATCAAAAAAGGTTTGCACTTTAAGCCACATTGCACACATTTCCTTAATCTTTGAAGTAGGCAACTTCTTCAATTCCTCTACCCCCTCCTCCGAAGCAGTTTCCTCAGGTGTGGCCTCTTGCTGTTGAAGATGATCTAGAAACTCATCAGTGGTTAGTTCTTCATAGTCCTCCTCCACCAACTCTTCCACATCCTCCCCACTAACCTCCAACCCCAAGGACTTCCCCAATGCCACAATGGATTCCTCAACTGGCATAGGATTCTCAGGGTTAGCCTCAAATCCTTCAAAATCCCTTTTGTCTACGCATTCTGGCCACAGTTTTTTCCAAGCAAAGTTCAAGGTCCTCTTAGTCACTTCCTCCCAAGCCTTACCTATAATGTTTACACAATTGAGGATGCTAAAGTGATCTCTCCAAAACTCTCTTAGAGTCAGTTGAGTTTCTGAGGTCACTACAAAGCACCTTTCAAACATAGCTTTTGTGTACAGTTTTTTGAAGTTTGCAATAACCTGCTGGTCGATGGGCTGCAGAAGAGGAGTGGTATTAGGAGGCAAAAACTTCACCTTAATGAAGCTCATGTCCGCAGAAAGTCGCTCTGCCAAGTCTGAAGGATGACCAGTAGCACTGTCTAATACCAGGAGGCACTTAAGGTCCAATTTATTTTCCAGGAGGTAATTTTTCACATTGGGGGCAAATGCATGGTGTAACAAGTCATAGAAAAAGTCCCTAGTGACCCATGCCTTACTTACTGTTTGCCCTCCACAGCACACACAAATTAGCCTTGAGGACATTGTTTTTCCTGAACACTCTGGGAGTTTCAGAGTGATACACCAATAAAGGCTTCACTTTGCAATCACCACTAGCATTGGCACACATCAACAGAGTAAGCCTGTCTGAACTGGCAGCCACACCATGCCTTATCACACTATGTATGCCACTATGATTCTTAAATCTCTCAAACCAACCTTTGCTGGCCTTAAATTCACTCACATCACCACTAGTTGCTTGCATTTTTTTAAATCGTCATGCAACTTCCTAGCCTTTTCACATATGATCGCTTGAGAGATGCTATCTAATGCTATCTGTTTTTCGTTTATCCACACCAATAACAGAGTCTCAACATCTTCTATCACTTGCGATCTCAGTTTCGAAAACATAGTTGCACTTTTGGCAAGAACAGCTTCCTTGATTGCCATTTTCTTGCCCACAATAGTAGCGATGGTTGATTGAGGTTTTGTGTACAACCTGGCCAGCTCGGAGACATGCACTCCACTTTCATACTTAGCAATGATCTCTTTCTTCATATCCATAGTAATTCTCACTCTTTTTGCTGTAGGGTTGGCACTAGAAGCTTTCTTGGGGCCCATGGTGACTTATTTTGCAGGTGCAATCACTACAAACGCTGTGGTAATATGAAATGTTCCGATTGTATGTTTGGATGGGACCGCGGTGGCTGGCTGACTTGTAAACACTGGCACCCACGGGACAAGTGAGGCGCACTCAGGCCACAAGTGGACACGTCTTGAATGAAACGAATGGCGTTGGTCGGGTTTTTCAGTGCTAGTCGAGGCAAAATTCTTGCGTTAAAATGTATCGCTAGTCGGATTTAACGTTAGATGATGCCAACGTTGGTCGAAGGTCCACTGTACATATAAAGATACACAACATATCCCTCCAAGCTGCCAATATTCCAATCCCCTCCTGTAAAGTGCAGGCATTGTACTTCCCATTTCTAGTACTCATAAATGTTAAACCTAAAACCCAATCTAACTTTATTATTTTTTAAATACACTACCTAACAGAATACTCCATTCTACTGAATGTACAACAATGCATACAACCATATGACCTGTCTTTGTAATACTCACTTGTGCTTTATAGTAACCTGTTTACATTAATGTTTTATCACTGATTTCATCATTGCTTAGTTAATCTTAAGTTAATTTTAAGCCAGCCCGTAATGCTATGCATAGTATAAGTGGCTTTGGCATACTGCTCTTACCTGTATTTGTTGTACCTCTGTATGTGTGCTCAAATTTTTAAATAAATAAATAAATAAATAAATAAAAATAACTGGTTTCCCTGAGTCCCTTCACTAAATATTACCCTGCTCACACTCCAACAAGCTCGTCAGGTCTCAAATACCATTCGTCTCCATTCACTCCTATGTAACACGCTCATTCATGCTTGCCGGAAGTCCAAGCCCCTCGCCTACAAAACCTCCTTTACCTTCTCCCTCCAACCTTTTCGAGGATGACCCCTACCCTGCCTTCCTTCCCCTATATATTTATATACTCTCCATGTCATTCTACTTTGATCCATTCTCTCTAAATGACCAAACCACCTCAACAACCCCTCTTTAGCCCGAATTCTCTGCATAACATTTACACCACACATTGCCCTTAGACAGGACATCTCCAACGCCTCCATCCGCCTCCTCGTTGCAGCATTTACAACCCAAGCTTCACACCCGTATAAGAGTGTTGGTACCACTATACTTTCATACATTCCCTTCTTTGCCTCTAATGATAATGTTTTCTGTCTCCACATATATACCTCAGTGCAGCACTCACCTTTTTTCCTTCATCAATTCTATGGTTAACCTCATCCTTCATATATCCATCTGCTGACATGTCAGCTCCCAAATATCTGAAAACATTTATTTCTTCCATACTCCTCCTCTCCAATTTGATATCCAGTTTTTCTTTATCTAAATCATTTGATACCCTCATCACCTTACTCTTTTCTATGTTCACTTTCAACTTTTTACCTTTAAACACTCCCAAACTCGTCCACTAACCTTTGCAACTTTTCCTTAGAATATCCCATAAGCATAGTATCATCAGCAAAATAGTACATAATTGTGTCAATTTCATTTCGTATTTGATTCCTTATAGTTTAATCCCACTCCTCTCCCCAACACCCTAGCATTTACTCCTTTTACAACCCCATCTATAAATATATTAAACAACCAAGTTGACATTACAAATCCCTCTCTAAGACCCACCTTTACCAGGAAGTAATCTCCCTCTCTTCTACACACCCTAACCTGAGCCTCACTACCCTCATAAAAACTCTTTACAGCATTTAGTAACTTACCACCTATTCCATATACTTGCAACATCTGCCACACTGCTCCCCTATCCACTCTATCATATGCCTTTTCTAAATCCATAAATGTAATGAAAGCTCCCCTACTTTTATCTAAATGCTGTTCACATATATGCTTCAATATAAACACTTGATCTACACATCCCCTACCCACTCTAAAGCCTCCTTGCTCATCTGTAATCCTACATTCTGTCTTGCCTCTAATTCTTTCAATAATAACTCTATCATATGCTTTTCCGGGTATACTCTATAATTTTTACAATCTCTTTTGTCCCCCTTCCCCTTATATAAAGGAATTATACATGCTCTCTGCCAATCCCTAGGTACCTTCCCCTCTTTCATACATTAATTGAACAAAAATACCAACCACTCCAACACTATATCCCCCCCTGCTTTTAACATTTCTGTCATGATCCCGTCAGTTCCAGCAGCTTTATCCCCTTTCATTCTACGTAATGCCGCATGCACCTTCCCCCACACTCACATCCTGCTCTTCTTCACTCCTAGAAGATGGTATACATCCCTGGCCCTTGCATGCAATTTCTGCCTCCCTTTCTTTGTTGACATTTAAAAGTTCCTCAAAATATTTCTGCCATCTACCCAATACCTCCATCTCTCCATCTACTAACTCCCCTACTCTGTTTTTAACTGACAAATCCATTTGTTCCCTAGGCTTTCTTAACTTGTCTGTCTCACTCCAAAATTTTTCTTATTTTCATCAAAATTTCTTGACAGTGCCTCTCCCACTCTATCATCTGCTCTCCTTTTGCACTCTCTCACCACTCTCTTCATCTTTCTTTTACTCTCCATATACTCTCCTCTTCTTATAATACTTCTGCTTTGTAAAAGCCTCTCATAAGCTACTTTTTTTTTCTTTTATCACACCTATTACTTCATCATTCCACCAATCACTCCTCTTTCCTCCTGCACCCACCCTCCTATAGCCACAAACTTCTGCCTCACATTCTAATACTGCATTTTTAAAGCTATTCCAACCCTCTTCAACCTCCCCCACTACTCATACTTGCACTAGCCCACCTCTCTGCCAATAGTTGCTTATATCTCACCCGAACTTCTTCCTCCCTCAGTTTATACACTTTCACCTCCCTCTTACTTCTTGTTGCCATTTTCCTTTTGTCCCATCTACCTCTTACTCCAACTGTAGCTACAACTGAATAATGATCCAATATATCAGTTGCCCCTCTGTAAACATGTACATCCTGAAGCCTACCCATCAACCTTTTATCCATCAGTATACAGGTCCGCCATCACAAATCCGGCAATCAGTTATTCGGTTCCTTCAGTTATTCGGCACTAATTTTGGCCAGCATAATTTCAAATTTCCAGGGTCACCAAACCAATCTGCTGGTACTGTTTGGTGGCGCTACTTGCTGCAAAAGTCATTCCAATTTCTTTTTCTCCATTTATTGTTTTAACCTGCTTACTTTTAGCCTTAGCCATGGTTCCAATGAATAAAAGAAATGCTTCTCATTATGTAAAGCACCTACACAGTACATTATCCATTAAAGATAAGGTGGCTTTGAAGCCACTGTCGGTTGCCATGAGCTCAGTCTCATGAAGCAGGATCTTGATAGTTGTGACAGGATCCACAGGCATAACACCAGACACAAACATCTCTATGACATACCCCGTGTTCGACTAAACCTTTACAAAAATTCAATGTATTTCAAAGGACCTAAAATCTGGAACACCCTACCTGAAAACTCTAGAACTGCAGACACATTCATCACTTTCAAAACTACAGTTAGAAAACATCTTATCTATCTGATCCACCCCGACAACTAACTACATGATAACCACCTGGTGGTTCACAATTACACTCACTCACCCACTGACTATAAACCCAGAAATACTAATCTTAATCTTAAATAATAAATCCTAACTAGTCATAAGTTTGCCTATGATACTCCAATATAGACACCTTGTATTGTGCCAAAACAAAAGCATTCACATTGCTAAACTCACAAATTATGATGTAGTCACTTAGCCTTAATACCATAATCTGTAAAGATTTAATGTTAAGAATTAATCTAAGTCTGCTCGAAATGCCTAGCCATGCTAGGTGTCCTAGTGGCCCCCTCTGTAATTAGTATTTTATAACATGTAAACCATACAATACCCAAAACCTGTAAACCCCACATTGTAACCCTTATAGAGAATAAACTTGAATTGTATGTATGTATATTCAAATGTACTGCTCCATAACCTATATCAATATAGAGTAGGAATTATTATAGTCCGCCTGAAATGCCTAGGCATGCTAGTGGTCTTCTTTGTAATTAATATTTTATAACATGTAAACCACACATTGTAAGTTTTACAAGGAAATAAACATTTTGATTTTGATTTTGATGCTCCTTCTCCAGAGAATGCTAAAGCATGTGATAGGGGTTTCTTTCAGTTCTTGATGAACACAGAGTTCCACAAGTCTGGGCCTGGGGCAGAGTGCATGGGATAATATCTGAGACGTTTGAGTCGACTAAATTCTGCATCTCGGTCATAAAAAATTTATTTGTGTCATCAACTCTTAGTCTGGTTAGTGGCTCACTAACCACAGAATCATACTGGGATTTTAGTAACTCACTCATTTCCTTGCTGTCATCTGTGTAAGTCCCATCTCATCTAAGCAGGGGTCCAATACTGGATGTTGTTTTTGCCTTAGATTTGGCGTAAGATTTGACTCATAAAATTTGACTCTCAGTCTGGTTAGCGGCTTGCTAAAAACTGAGTCATATTGGGACTAGAGTAGCTCACTCATTTCCTTGCTGTCATCTGTGTAGGACCCATCTTGTTTAAGTAAAATACCTAGTAAAAATACCTACCCAAAACAATACTGCCTTACACCCAATTGAAGCATTCTCATACTGTAAACTACTTTCAACAACTCACAATATTATATTCCCATAATATAATTTCAATATTTATTATTGAAACTATTGTAATTTGAGTACAATTAATGTCTACTATAAATAAAAACAGATGTACAACTTAAAACAACTATGATCAATTTATTTAGTATTAAGTAGTCTGTAAGCCATTAAATTAATGCCTAGGCATGATAGTGGCTCTCTTTTCACTGCAACTCATTATTGTAATTTCATATTCTCAATGTAATCTTGCAAAGGAATAAAATTTGTTTGTTTGTTTAAAATATTTGTAGTCTTAATGCAGGGTCAGAGGTGAGTCAGAGAGAGAGAGAGAGAGAGAGAGAGAGAGAGAGAGAGCGAGAGAGCGAGAGAGAGAATGAGTACATGAGAGAGGACAGGCGTGGAGTTATGTAAACAAACCAGGCGAATGCAAGTTTTGTAAACAAACTAGGCAAACATGTTTGGTTTGTGTACAAGTTACATTGTGTACAAGTTGTCTCTACATTGATATGGTAGAATAAATAAAGAGGAACACTCCCATTTTCATGTAATGCCATTTTTAGAAGAAATGATGCTCTGAGTGAAGGGATATGAAAGGAATAATTTTCTACAATTACTCCCAGTAACACATTTTCTCTTATGTTGGAGTAGAGAAAATGTTATTCTTGCCATCACTCATACAAGTTGTCTGGCTACCACATCTCATATTTATATTTATTTATTCTACTGTGGGGTGTATTTATCATCTTTATATGTTATGTATCGTGTTTATTATATAATTTTGAAAAAAATATCATAGATGGACTAATGAAAATGTGTATATTAACATAATTTACAACATTTAATGAGACTCAGTGATTATTATTGAGTATTATTATTATTATTACTAATACTACATCAGTTGTACAAGTCGTCTGGCTACCACATCTCATATTTATGTTTATTTATTCTACTGTGGAGTGTATTTATCATCTTTATATGTTACGTATCATGTTTATTATATTATTTTGAAAAAATATCATAGATGGTTTAATGAAAATGTGTATATTATCATAATATGTATGACATTTAATGAGACTCAGTGATTATTATTGAGTATTATTATTATCAGTACTAATATGGCATCTCGAGACATAAGATACTCTTAGTGATTTTAATATGTACCTGCATGCCAGCACAGTGTGTAAGTTTATTTAAGTACAGGTATACTTAAGTATAATTATCAGAGTATATATAAAATATGAAATAACTTTTAAAAACACATTAAATTTTGGAGAGACATGGTGCTTATGGAGAATGTAAACAAACCAGGTGGGGTGCGGTAATTATATTAGAAAGTCAGGTGGGGGAGCCATATAGCGAGTTTTGGTCATAATTTGAAACGTATTGGCAAAACGCCGTAAAGCAAAATGCCATAAAGCGGGGCCCTACTGTATACTGAAATAAACAAAATAGAGGAAATCAGCTCTAATATGTTATTTAGGCATGAATACTGGTCAAAGAGCCCGTCGTAACTCTGAAGCATCGGTAAACAAATACGTCGGTAAGTGAGGAGAGGCTGTATTTTACTCTTTTATCTGTTTTTTTATGCTTAGCTGTAATGAGCACTTAATATATGATAGTGTAAATATGTTTCAGGATTTTAGATGCATTCAGTAATGAAAAAATGGCTCATTTTCACCACTGGCAAATTTTTGCTTATCGTTTGAGGTTATGAACCTTAAGAGCCGTATGAATGGGGCCCTCCTTATAAAAATTTAGCCAAGAGTCACCAGTTTGTGACCTAGACAATTCAAGGTTTAAAAATGTCATGAATTTCCTGTCTCAGTGCTATAGTAAATGCAAAGAGGTTTAATGTACAGATGTTAACACTATTTTCTAATTGTACTATGATACCTCTGCTTTTCAATGGGCTTATTCTGCCCATGTCTATTATTCTAGTAAGTGCTTATGGCAGTTTTGACAGAGGAACAAACCTCTGAATTTTTTTTCTGCCTTATAGTTTACAATTGCCCTCATTATGATTGAGGGAGCTCATGGTAGGATTCCCAAGTGGTTTATCAAACTTAAATACATGATACAACATACTGAAATAGAGAATGAAAAAAAAATACTTTCTAAAAATGGTTTGCTGAACCAGAGAGACTGCCACCTTACCATGTCTTCTGTAGCTACTCAGGTTGTTGGGACTGTAAATATTAGATGAGTGGGCCCAAAAAATAAAAGCAAATCTACATTCACAATAGAAAATGAAAAATGGGAAGGAAACATAATGACAAGTTGAAAAGATTTCTATATTGGTAAAATTAAAGATACAGTATTTAAAAACAATTTACTCCTCATGTGGTTCATCAAACCATATAATTTTTTCATACTTCAAAGCACTGCTATTTAATTTCACTGTAAATGAAATTTATGAAAATATGTTCTAAATGTTTTCTGTTTACAGTACAAATTTATGCATGAATACTGCACATAACCTAAAAGATGTCGTAATGGTGAAAATATAATGTGTAGGGAATATTACAGCATTTCTAGAATTCAAAAATAAGCATGCAGTATAAGAGGTCAAATATGGTTCAAGCATTCTAAAGTACTGTGCCAGATCACTCCAACTGAGCTAAAATCACAGATTGATAAATTAGACACATGTGCAACTCTTGGGTATCTTTATTGAGGAAACGTTTCGCCACACAGTGGCCTCATCAGTCCATACGTAGGAGAAACTTGAAGAACAGGAGGAGAATGAGGTAATCAGTCCCTCAACCTTGAGTCGATGTGTTCAGTCCATCAATCTTGAATATTCTATTCAATCTTGAATATTCTATTCAAGATTGATGGACTGAACACATTGACTCAAGGTTGAGGGACTGATTACCTCATTCTCCTCCTGTTCTTCAAGTTTCTCCTACGTATGGACTGATGAAGCCACTGTGTGGCAAAACGTTTCCTCAATAAAGATACCCAAGAGTTGCACATGTGTCTAATTTATCAACATGTCAGTTCTCTGAACCATTCATCTAAAATCACAGCTAACTGAGATTTATATTACAGATCATTAGCTTTTAAATATATAAAAATCAAACAAATTGTGAATAATTATATAGACAATGAAGGTTATAAGAGACTGAATGAATTCCATAACTGGTAAACTTCCACAAACAGATTGTGAATAAATTATAATTGCTTATAAAGATACATCCACATAGCAAAGAAAATCTATGGTAGGTAAGACACATAGGTAACAGTTAGGCAACTTTATTCTGAAACGTTTTGGAATAAAGTTGCCTAACTGTTGCCTATGTGTCTTACCTACCAACCTGTCGGTATTGTATACCATTTTGATGTTCATCAAAGAAAATCTATCTTAAATTTAAATATAATTGTGTACCAGTATGGTAAACCCTCTACTATACTTTTGATCTTGGAAAAAAAACATACATAGTTGGCCATAAGAAGGATGAGTTATTTGCAAGGAACACCAAGTTAGACACAGTGCAGAGATCTCAACAGGTGGCGGTGGTGATTGTCTGAGCCAGAGGGGAAACAAGCCAAGGAGAATAAAGCTAAACAAAGTAATCTTTCATCTCTTCACCTGAACAATTTATTTTTCGAGATTTTCGCCACTTCTGCCATGGAGACAAAACCCCTGCACAGTTTATTGAAGTGGTGATGACAATTCATGTATAGTAGGAAGAGTAAATAAACTTTGATAACATCTGTTTACATGAAATTTAGCCCCAAATAAGTAAATATTATTTATGGTAAAAGATTACCATGACTAATATGGACTACACTAATAATTCATGCTATATAAGCACTGGCAAAATGTTTCATATCTGAAGCACATAGTATAGAATGTGAAGAATATGCCAAAAATCAATATATAAAATTCTGCCACAATAACCACAAAAGCAAAATAAAATTTTGTTGTACACTAGTGACACATAAAATTCATATTACAGAACATCCATTTATAATTTAATGCAGTGGCAAAACTTTAATAAAAAATAATTATACTAGTCATATTGTACGTAAAAACACATAAGATATAAAGTAGATCTACTTACGAGAGAAGCACCATTTCTCTGTCTTGAAAGCGTAGAGGATAATCAGAGTCACCAGCACAAGGACGACGAGACAAGCGATCACGATGCCAATCACAGTGGACATGGACACGGGTTCTGCTGAGGGAGGGACACGCTGTAGTGGGGGCTTGTCTACATGTCCTGGTGGGGAAGGGGGGAATTCACCAGGTCTGATAATGATCCATTCTTCTCCCATATATAAAAAAGTACTGAATTATGTTCAAACAAGTAGGTATACTTTCTAAAATCTACTATTACTTTTCATGCTCTACAGTGCTTACCTCATACAATACAAATTACACTTCTGTTAACCTATGATAAAACCTACAAAAAATCCAGAAGCAAGAAATGGATGGGTAGACCATCTACTTGTACAGTATATTTCAAAAAGGACCTTTTACAGTTTTTCATGAAAGATTAATCTGGAAACTACAAAATATGGGGAATAGAAAGCAAAGTACTATAATGGACAGGATATCTGTTCAAATGAAAACTGAAAACAGTAATAACACAAAAATTAACTTCATGGGAAAATGTAAATGGGAGGCTATGAGAATCCGCACAACCTGCAAAAAAATAAATTACATATAGTTTTTGTGTTCAGGTTTCCTGAGCTGCACTTGGAGCAGCAACCTGTAAATAAATCTCTTACTACATCAATAATAGACAATCATGAATTTTTTACGAAGTCTTTTTTTCTTCTGCACACCTGTACTCCTCTGATTTTTCTGGAACCTGTAAATACCAGCCTAATTCAGTCACATGTGGTGTATCAATTTTTAGTGAATAGCTTCAGAAATTATTATTATTGTCACTATTATTATTGGTTATTATTATTATTTGTGTAATTGATTTTGTGAAATATTTCCACCCTTTAGCTCTCTGCAAATGTGGACATAGTCAGACTCAGGTATAATGAATATAAATTGTAACACCAGTAAATGATTACTGATATTCACATTATCATAAAAGGTGTAAATGAACAAAAGAAATACATTAAGATGTGGCAATTTGCACTTGTTGATGTTCTGTTGATCAGGATCTTCCAATATATTTTTACTAGAATTGTTTAGCTTGAAATAATTGCATTTATTCATTTTTATGTCTAGTTAATATTCTAGAGTTATACTTGATCATAATAATTAACTGTATTATTATTTTTTAACCCTTTCAGGGTTTGTGACATACTAATATGCCTTGCACACCAGGGTTATTGACGTACTAGTACGCCTAAATTCTAGCGCCTTCAGATCTAGCGAGAGAAAGCTGGTAGGCCTACATATGAAAGAATGGGTCTATGTGGTCAGTGTGCACAGTATAAAAAAAATCCTGCAGCACACAATGCGTAATGAGAAAAAAAAAAACTTTGACCGTGTTTTTGGTTTAAAACAGGGACTTTGCACTGTATTTTCGTATGGTATTTATGGTTGTATTCTAGTTTTCCTGGTCTCATTTTATAGAATGGAAAACATATTTCAGAAATTGAGATGATTTTAATTGGTTTCACAATGAAAAGTACCTTGAAATTGAGCTCAAAATAGCAGAAATGTTCGATTTTTGCCAAAGTTCAAAAGTAAACAAATCATGCCACGCGTACAATATACGTTAATTGATGAGTCTAATATTCTTTCACAAGTGTGCTGATATTATTTATACCATTTCTACACTAATGCAGAAGTCTGTATAACAGTAAATCTTCAATTTTTTGTGAGAAAAATTCAAAGTGGAAAGCAAAAGAAATGTAAGAGGGGCCTGGAGATGTGACTAATGAACAGATGAAATGTTGTTTTAGTGCCAGGAATGTCTGTCTTGTTTATTCTGGACCCTATTTGGAAATTGGCATCTTTTGAAATTTGTGTGAAATTGGTAAATTGCTAATTTCTGACCACTTTATTGGATGGTTGGTTGCTTGTACTCATTCAATACAAAAAATGGAGAGGGCCATTTGACCCTGAAAGGGTTAATAATAGAAAATAAATAGGTTTGAGCTATTGTTAGTGTGTTTTACAAAAATGCACAACCAAATGTCACCCATCTGTGTACAAACATTTTACCTTGTGCAAATAAATATTTGACTTTGACTTAGGAATGCTTTGTAAGTTGAATGGTTTTCAGAGGAAACAAGACAAGATGTGGGTAAACACAAGGCCCACCTCATACACTTTTCTCATTTGAGCAGCACACTGAGGCAGAATATCTAATTCTTGGTACTAACAAGTGAGTTCAAAACAAGTGCAAATGTGTGTGTAGAAGTTAGAGAAGCCCAGGTATTAAGTTAAAGGTGTTTTCTCCAAGTACTGTGATTGCTATACCCAATTAAAGCAGTATTAGAAGTACAGATTGGCTATCACTAATCTGGCAATCAGTGATCTGGTTCCATCAGTAATCTGGCACTAATTTCGGCTAGCATAATTTCAAATTTCCAGGGTCGCCACACCAAACTGCCGCCACATGACCACAACACAAGACACAGATCTCTTTTTGATATACCTCGTGTCCATATCACACTGTGTAAAAACTCTATGCACATAAAGGGCCCTAAAATATGGAATTCATTACCAGAAGATATTAAAGTAACCCAGTCTGAAAATCAGTTTAAGACTCATCTCAAAAGCCACTTAATCACCCTAGACTAAACGCTAAATACCCAGTACACACATACTCACCTATGTACTCCCGCATCATAACTTCAACAATCACTTTGAACTTTTCATCCATTGTTGACAGGAATATAATTGAACCACTGTTTTCACAAAAAGCATTTTAGGCTATGTATATGAATATATCCTTTGTCTTATACAAATTTAATTCACTTATAATTAATAATCTACTGCTCAACTATGAAATAATTACTGTCCTACTGTACAACTATGATAAAATCCTTAGTGTTAAGTAGTCTGTATGCCAATAATGTTAAGTTGGCCCATAATGCCTAGGCATAATAGAGGCTCTCTTTGCATTACAACCCACTATTGTAAATATAAAATCTCAATGTACTGTTTGCAAAGACATAAAATAAATAAATAAGTCATTTCAATTTCTTTTTCTCCATTTATTGTTATAACCTGCTCACTTTTAGCCCTAGCCATGGTTCCAATGAATAAAAGAAATGCTTCTCATTGTGTAAAGCACATACACCGTACACTGTCCATAAAAGATAAGGTGGCTTCGAAGCCACTGTTGGTCACTATGAGCTCAGCTCCCTCGAATAAGCTGTGACCGGTAAATTTGGGCCCACATATGAGAGAATAGATCTGTGTGGTAAGTGTGCACTATATAAAAAAAAACTTGCAGCACACAGTGCATAATGAGAAAAAATGGCGAGTGCTTTTGGTGCAAAAGCGACTTTGCAGTGTATTTTTGTATGGTTGTATTCTTGTTTGTTTGGTCTCATTTGATAGAATGGAAGATATATTACAGAAACAGATATAATTTTGATTGGTTCCATGCTGGAAAGTACCTTAAAATTGAGCTCAAAGTAGCAGAAATGTTTGATTTTTGCTGATGTTCAAGAGTAAATAAATGATGTCACAGTCCAATACATGTTCAACTGGCTGGTCTAATATGCAGTCACATTATTTATACAATTATTACAATAATACAGTAGTCTGCATAACAGTAAATCTTCTATTTTTGGGGTGAATAAAAATTCAAAATGGAAAGCAAGTGTAATATAAGAGGGGCTTGGGGATGTAACTAATGAAAAGAGAAAATGTTATTTTAGTGCTAGGAATGTTTGCACTATTTATTCTGGACCTTATTTTGAAATTGGCATCTCTTGAAATTTGTGTGAAATTGGCCAAAATACTGTTTCTGACCATTTTATTGGGTAGTTGAAATAGGTAAATGGGTGATTTCTTGTACTTAGTTGACAGAATAGAAGGAATACTAGCAAAATATATATGAGTTTGGTAGACTGGAACAGTGGAATGGGCCAAAAATAGGGTGTAAAGTGGATGACATTGCCAATGCATATATATCACCATTGGGTTAAGTGTATTCTAGCCTAACCACTCTGTAATCTGGCAAAATCATTAATTTGGCACCCTACAGGTCTCGATGATGCTGGATTAGTGATGGTCAATCTGTATTGTGCACTCATTCGTTTAGCAAAAAAAGGGTATACAATATTTCTTTATAGTCTATACCTACTGTTTATTTGTAACCACTCAAATTTACTTTACTTTAGGATAATTAATTCACTGTACACTTTTGTTTACTTTCCATATTAAATTCTTCTACTTTTTTTAGTTAAGCTTCCTCAAATTTCCTTGTTCAAGTACAGTACTATCCCCATTATATTTTTTACTATATTGTTAAAAGTGTATGTTACTTAGCAACATCAGGTGCTATAGCATGTGCTAAAGTGTTATCTTTTTTGGTTTAGTTTATTATACTCAGTAGCGCATACATTTTTAGCTTTAAATAATAGTCTTAACCCATATATTCATCCCTGTTAGTGGTTAACAATAACTGACTTTCATTTTTGCTAATTGCAGCAGCTTAATTCTCTAAGTACCTTCTGTTAATACTTACTATTTACATCCTCCTTTATTCTTATGAATACAAATATCAATCCTGATATTAACCTCTTATTAAAATGCATAAATAATCCTAACAGTAATTGCCATTACTACACTGCTAGTCAGGCTGAAACTGTACTCAGTGCCAGCAAGAACATAACAGTCTTGAACTATAATGTTAGATCATTGTGTAAACACTGTGATGCTCTTACTGAAACCTGGCTCAAACATGATTTGACAGACATATTTGCCTTACCTGGTTACACAGCCATACATATCTGCAGGCCTGACCAATTAAGAGGACACACTACTATCTACTATACTGATGAACTGGAATGTATGAAATTTACTTGCACCAGGGATGACAATGGTGAATATATACCATATATAACCCTTGGGGCCAGTAGTGTTTTGAATTTCAGAATGAAGGTGGGGGTCTAGGGCAGCACCCTATAATCAAGCATTAACACTGCAGCAAAAACGTATGAATACTCACACTAAGTGGGATAAAAAAGACTACAAATACTACTACGGTTTATTTATAGAGTAATATTTTGATAAATGACATAATGGGATAATAATAGATCAGGAACATGATTGTCAAGATGATTCTCAAGACGACTGACAGATGGCTTTCTTGTTGGCATAATAATGCAAAAGTAAATTGTGTACACCTTTTAGACATCTCGGATGTTTGCTTTTTCCAATCACTGCCAACTTCACCTTGTGTGTGCCTGCAGCATTGGCACACCCAAGGATAGTTAACCTGTCCTTAGCATCCTAAAAACCTATAAACATGATACATACACCCACAGTAGAACCACAGTAGAATAAATTTGGCATAAATATGAGATGTGGTAGCCTGGCGGCTTGTCAGAGTGACAGTAAGAACTATGTTCTCTTTAGTCCAATACCAGAGAAAATGTGTACACTACAGTATTACTGAGGTAACTGTAGAAAATTTTTCCTTTTGCATGCCTTCACTTGTAGCTATTTATCTATTCTACTGCACTAACATGAAGACAAATTGTATGCAATTTTAAGTGGGGTAAATGCTTCACCAACTCATGCAAATATACTTGTATGAATGAAAAGCAGACGGGTATTAATACACGTTTCTTCCGCCCGAGTGACTCCCCTTACGCCTTCATCTGTTTGTTTAAACTCTCAGCATCTCTCTCTTGTTT
Source organism: Cherax quadricarinatus (assembly GCF_038502225.1). Classification (NCBI taxonomy): domain Eukaryota; kingdom Metazoa; phylum Arthropoda; class Malacostraca; order Decapoda; family Parastacidae; genus Cherax; species Cherax quadricarinatus. The sequence continues at coordinate 13,379,223 of NC_091333.1, read as the reverse complement.
ACCTGTTCTCTCTCGTTTTTATTTTATTTATTATCACACTGGCCGATTCCCACCAAGGCAGGGTGGCCCGAAAAAGAAAAACTTTCACCATCATTCACTCCATCACTGTCTTGCCAGAAGGGTGCTTTACACTACAGTTTTTAAACTGCAACATTTATACCCCTCCTTCAGAGTGCAGGCACTGTACTTCCCATCTCCAGGACTCAAGTCCGGCCTGCCGGTTTCCCTGAACCCCTTCATAAATGTTACTTTGCTCACACTCCAACAGCATGTCAAGTATTAAAAACCATTTGTCTCCATTCACTCCTATCAAACACGCTCACGCATGCCTGCTGGAAGTCCAAGCCCCTCGCACACAAAACCTCCTTTACCCCCTCCCTCCAACCTTTCCTAGGCCGACCCCTACCCCGCCTTCCTTCCACTACAGACTGATACACTCTTGAAGTCATTCTGTTTTGCTCTCATTTATGATAATAATAATATTATTTTTTTTTATTAACACACTGGCCAATTCCCACCAAGGCAGGGTGGCCCAAAAAAGAAAAACTTTCACCATCATTCACTCCATCACTGTCTTGCCAGAAGGATGCTTTACACTACAGTTTTTAAACTGCAACATTAACACCCCTCCTTCAAAGTGCAGGCACTGTACTTCCCATCTCCAGGACTCAAGTCCGGCCTGCCAGTTTCCCTGAATCCCTTCATAAATGTTACTTTGCTCACACTCCAACAGCACTTCAAGTATTAAAAACCATTTGTCTCCATTCACTCCTATCAAACATGCTCACGCATGCCCGCTGGAAGTCCAAGCCCCTCACACACAAAACCTCCTTTACCCCCTCCCTCCAACCTTTCCTAGGCCGACCCCTACCCCGCCTTCCTTCCACTACAGACTGATACACTCTTGAAGTCATTCTGTTTCGCTCCATTCTCTCTACATGTCCGAACCACCTCAACAACCCTTCCTCAGCCCTCTGGACAACAGTTTTGGTAATCCTGCACCTCCTCCTAACTTCCAAACTACGAATTCTCTGCATTATATTCACACCACACATTGCCCTCAGACATGACATCTCCACTGCCTCCAGCCTTCTCTTCGCTGCAACATTCATCACCCATGCTTCACACCCATATAAGAGCATTGGTAAAACTATACTCTCATACATTCCCCTCTTTGCCTCCAAGGACAAAGTTCTTTGTCTCCACAGACTCCTAAGTGCACCACTCACCCTTTTCCCCTCATCAATTCTATGATTCACCTCATCTTTCATAGACCCATCCGCTGACACGTCCACTCCCAAATATCTGAATACATTCACCTCCTCCATACTCTCTCCCTCCAATCTGATATCCAATCTTTCATCACCTAATCTTTTTGTTATCCTCATAACTTTACTCTTTCCTGTATTTACTTTTAATTTTCTTCTTTTGCATACCCTACCAAATTCATCCACCAACCTCTGCAACTTCTCTTCAGAATCTCCCAAGAGCACGGTGTCATCAGCAAAGAGCAACTGTGACAACTCCCACTTTATGTGTGATTCTTTATCTTTTAACTCCACGCCTCTTGCCAAGACCCTCACATTTACTTCTCTTACAACCCCATCTATAAATATATTAACAACCACGGTGACATCACACACCCTTGTCTAAGGCCTACTTTTACTGGGAAATAATCTCCCTCTTTCCTACATACTCTAACTTGAGCCTCACTATCCTCGTAAAAACTCTTCACTGCTTTCAGTAACCTACCTCCTACACCATACACCTGCAACATCTGCCACATTGCCCCCCTATCCACCCTGTCATATGCCTTTTCCAAATCCATAAATGCCACAAAAACCTCTTTAGCCTTATCTAAATACTGTTCACTTATATGTTTCACTGTAAACACCTGGTCCATGCACCCCCTACCTTTCCTAAGATAAGATAAGATAAGATTTCGTTTGGATTTTTAACCCCGAAGGGTTAGCCACCCAGGATAACCCAAGAAAGTCAGTGCGTCATCGAGGACTGTCTAACTTATTTCCATTGGGGTCCTTAATCTTGTCCCCCAGGATGCGACCCACACCAGTCGACTAACACCCAGGTACCTATTTGCTGCTAGGTGAACAGGACAACAGGTGTAAGGAAACGTGTCGAAATGTTTCCACCCACCGGGAATCGAACCCGGGCCCTCCGTGTGTGAAGCGGGAGCTTTAGCCACCAGGCCACCGGGCCAGACTGACTCAGACTGCGTGCATGAGATGCTTTGTGTGGGTGCAGGCATGCAGACACGTTCTGTACAGCCAACTAAAACCAAGATGACAAATGAAATTATAACACTAATATAAACTCTACAGCTTATTTATCTATCACAACTGATCTAACATGACATAATAAACAATATAAATAACACAGAAATATGATATACGTACTCTCTAGAATGAATAAAATATGTCATTTTGTGACGAGTGGTGGCGGCCACTCCCGAAGTAAAAATAATTATTGCTCTGACCATATCTTCCCATTCTTGCTCTTCTGAGGTCTTATTATAAGAGACAATGGAGTGCTTGTGAGGCTAACTGCAGTAGATCACTAGTTTCATATGGAAAACACTGAAATAAAAGTGATTTTCTCGTGTTTTTCTATGATGTCATGCTTTAACCCTTAAACTGCCCAAACGTATATCTACGTTCGATTTTACATTGTTTCTTATGTAAAAAAACGTAGATCTATGCTCGGAGCGGTACACGCACAAACATAGATCTACGTTTGGGCAGTTTAAGGGTTAATTCAATGGGCAGATGTTGTGACATTCGCTGCGCCAACTAGTAGTGGCATATCTGAAGCTCGCTTGTAACTCACATTTTGGCTTGCAGCTCAAAGCAAAAAATCGACCAAGCAATGGCTCGTAACTTGGAAAACTTGTAAGTTGGGGTACTCATAAGTCAAGGTACCACTGTATTCAGTATGTGGTGTACAGTATGACTACAAATGTACAGTATTCAGTATGTATTGTATAATATGACTACAAATGTACAGTATGCAGTATACAATATGACTACAAAGTGTATTCATACCAAATTTGAAGTATACAAAGTCATTTTAATTCATTTTAATAGATCATTTTAAGCTGGTGAGACAGTTTATAATACTAGCACATTTTAAATGCTTTCTATTAAAGCCTGACCAGAACAATGCATACAAGCTAGGATATTTAGTGCTACTTCTTTATACTGTGAAATATCATATGTTCTATGGTATTACTAATATACATCCCACCAAAAACAAAGAACTAACATATATTAACCCTTTTGAGATTGGTCACATTATGTTATGGCTTTGAGGCCAGGGTCAGTCCAGTAAAACTTTGCCAAAATTCTAGTGGCTTCCAATCTTGCAGGAGAAAGCTGGTAGGCCTATATATGAGAGAATGGGTCTGCATGGTCAGTGTGCACAGTATAAAAAAATCCTGCAGTACACAGTGCACAATGAGAAAAAAAAATTGCGACTGAGTTTTTGATATAGAACAGCAACTTTGCAGTGTATTTTCATATGGTTTTTATGGCTGCATTCTTGGTTTCATGGTCTCATTGATAGAATGGAAGATTTTTGCCAATGTTCAAGAGTAAGCAAAACACATCATGCATCAACTGGCCAGTCTAATATGCACTCATGAATTCACTGACATTATTTATGCAATTGTTAACATTATGCAGTAGTCTGATTAACAGTAAATCTTCTATTTTTTGTGTGAGTAAAAATTCAAAATGAAAAACAAGTGTAATATAAGAGGGGCCTGGAGAGATGACTAATAAACAGCGAAATGTTATTTTAGTGCCAGGAATGTCTACATTATTGGCCTTTCTTGAATTTTGTGTTAAATTGACCAAATTAGTAATTTCTGGTCACTTTATTGGGTAGTTAAAATACATGAATGGGCAGTTTCTTATACTCAATTGATAGAAAAAAAGGAGGTTCAGCTAAATAGTTATGAGTCTGGTTGACTGGAACAATGGAATTGGCCCAAAATAGGGCTCCAAGTGGGCAATCGCCGATGCATAAATATCACCAAGAACGCTAACTTCATGAGAGCTTAATTCCATAAGTTTTCCATCAAATTTCATGCTTTATTATTTCATTACCTTTGGAAAAAGATTCTCTATCATTTCATAAGAAAAAATAATTTATTTTTTTTCTTTAAATTCTTCAACCCTGGGAGCAAGTTTGTGAGCAGGGGTCTCGACCCTCAAAGGGTTAAGAGAATCAGTAAATAAAATTAATAAGTGTGAACTCCTCATGAACCTACTTTCCACAGCCAAAAGACAATGCCTCACTTATAATTTTGCATTTCTGGTTTATTTTGCACTACAAGGAATCTTAGCTAAAAAGCCTTAATCCTTAACACATACAGATTTACTTCACCCACCATTGACAAGGAGACCAACGGCATAACGATCAGCACCCTTGTCGTTCTCCACATTGAGTACATAGTCTCTGGCATCTGCAATGTCCACACCCTGCACCCTCAGCCTTGCCGAGTAGCAATCCTCCCGTACATCCTGCTGGGAAAGATGAGCAATGAAGTTGATATACTGAGGGGTGAGCAAAACAGCAGCGGTTTTAGGTGAAAGCAATTACAGTACGTACAGTGGACCCCCACTTAACGATCACCTCCCAATGCGACCAATTATGTAAGTGTATTTATGTAAGTGCGTTTGTACGTGTATGTTTGGGGGTCTGAAATGGACTAACCTACTTCACAATATTCCTTATGGGAACAAATTCGGTCAGTACTGGCACCTGAACATACTTCTGGAATGAAAAAATATCGTTAACCAGGGGTCCACTGTATATTAATAATGGTGCATATAAAACATAAATTAGTTGTTAACCCTTAAACTGTCCAAATGTAGATCTATGTTAGTATCGTAAACCGGGGGTCCACTGTATTCGGAGCGCTGGCAGTGAAAATGTAGATCTATGCTTGGACAGTTTAACCCTTTGAGGGTTTTGGTCGTACTAGTACGTTTTACGCGTAGGGGTTTTTGACGTACTAGTACTCATAAATTCTAGCGGCCTCAAATCTAGTGGGAGAAAGCTGGTAGGCCTTCATATGAAAGAATGGGTCTATGTGGTCAGTGTGCACAGTCTAAAAAAAATCCTGCAGCACACAGTGCATAATGAGAAAAAAAAAACTTTGACCATTTTTTTTAATAAATCAGCGACTTTGCAGTGTATTTTCGTATGGTATTTATTGTTGTATTCTAGTTTTCTTGGTCTCATTTTATAGAATGGAAGACATATTACAGAAATTGAGATGATTTTGACTGGTTTTACAATGAAAGGTGCCTTGAAATTGAGCTCAAAGTAGCAGAAATGTTCGATTTTTACCAAACTTCAAAAGTAAACAAATCGTGCCAAGCGTGCAATACACGTCAACTGGTGAGTCTAATATTCTTTTACAAGTGCACCAATAATATTTATACCATTTTTTACACTAATGCAGTAGTCTGCATAACAGTAAATCTTATATTTTTTGTGAGAATAAAAATTCAAAGTGGAAAGCAAAAGAATATAAGAGGGCCCTTGAGACGTGACTAATGACTAGAGGAAATGTCATTTTAGTGCCAGGAATGTCTTTCTTGTTTATTCTGGACCCTATTCGGAAATTGGCATCTTTTGAAATTTGTGTGAAATTGGCAAAATTGCTAAATTCTGACCACTGTACTGGATATTTGAATTTATAAATGGGTGGTTTCTTGCACCCATTCGATAGAAAAAATGGAGTTCTAGCGAAATATTCATGTTTTTTGTCGACTAGTACAGTGAAATTGGCCGAAAATGGGGCTCAAAGTGGGCAAAATCGCCGATGCGTAAACATCGCCAAGACCGCTAATTTTGCGAGAGCATAATTCTGTAAGTTTTCTATCAAATTTCAAACTTTTGGTGTCTTTATGATCGGGAAAAGATTCTCTATCTTTTCATAAGAGAAAATAATTTTTTTTTTTTTTTAAATTTGGCCGACCCTGAGAACGAGTTTCGGAGAGGGCCTGTCGACCCTCAAAGGGTTAAGGGTTAAGGAAGAAACAACCAGCAAGTAGCAGAGGTTGGAGAATTCAGCAAGTAAAGTAGCAGCATTGAAGAAAATCACATTTGTAGCTACATTTGTATTAACCATAATTAATAAGATAATCTAAAAGCTCATATTTCTGTCCACTGATCCATGTCTCTCCTTTATGGATATGTCGTCTTTTGGCAGATATTTAAAAAAATAAAGAGGAGACAAGACACCAATATTTAAGACTATAAAAAGTTACAAAAGGACTGACCAGGAAGATTTTCCTAACACCATCAACTGGTAGAAGAAAAAGCCATAGCTCTAAGGATAAGCAAAAAAAAAAAAAGAAGCTACTTTGCTAACAGAATTCTAAAACAATGGAGTTATTTACTAGCAGAAGATGCAACAAACTATGAAAATTAAAAATTATTTTTATGATAGATTATTTACTGAAGATGGGCTTCCACAAGCTTAGCTCTGCTCCTGTAACTGTAAATATGCAATACCAAACAGATTATCTTCCAAAAATTGATTTTATTCTAAATACACTACTTAATTTTTGTTTTACCTTATTGGCAATATAAACTTATACTGAGATGGCTTTCATGGTCAGGCAACCCATTCCACTTTTTTTTATTACTATGTAGTAGATGTTTGGGGTCTGGCCAAAGAACTTATGGGAAAAATAGGGTTATGTTTCTGGGAGCCCCCAAAAACCCAAACAACTTTTTTTTAAACCAACAGATCTTACAAAAATAAAAGCAAATATGTAATTGTAGTTCATTGTCATGATATATTATGTTTTTACTGCTTAAGATTACAAATGCAACATAAATAATAGTATTTTTTACCTTACATTGTGGGTACTAGTGTTTGTGGATGATTGTGAAGAGAGTGGAGATGCATGGTATGGCCCTACTGGGCTGAGGTGGATGGTTGTTGGTTGTCAGCAGAAGTGGATGGTAGAAGTTCTGGTACTAAAGTGCATAAATACTGTAATGGATCTCTGGGCTCTTTTACCCTGCAGTACATTATACAGCTGACAGTAAGGCATCATCAGCTGGTCTAGACCCCGTTTCAAAGCGCTGCTTCTAGATATGTCTGGGTCCTCTTCAGTGAAAATGAATGCTAGTTTAGCTGCAATGTTAACTGTTTTTCTTCAGGTTCTTCTTCATCTTCTTCTGTTATTTGGCTCCTTTGTATCTGTGCATTGAGCTCTGCCAGCATTTCCTCTGGACTCCTGTCTTCATCATCATCATCATCTTTTAAGAGCTCATTTACATCATTCATATCTTCCAAGCCATCACCTGGTAATCTCATTGCCAGCTGAACAATTTTCTGAGCCTGACTCTCAAGCAAGGGAAAACCAGTGAAAGAATTATCTACAGAAGGCCATAACTTTCCCCAGCCTGCATTTAATGTTGATTGGGGCACTTTACTCCATGCACTTCTAGCATAGCGGATGGCATCTGCAATGTTAAATTTATTCCAGAAACTTGGTACTGCCAGGTTGGAGTCAGAGTCCATTGATGCAACTAGTTTTTCATGACTGTTTTTATGTAGTTACACTTGAATGACTTAATAACTCCCCTTCTACATGTGAGGTCACATTCAGCAAAGCTTGTGGATGAGTACAGGAATTATCAAGAATGAAAAGAGTCTTGAATGCAAGGTTCTTGCTTGCAGGTAAAACTTGACTTCAGGAATAAAATGTTGCTTAGACTCAGTCAATAAATATTTCCTTTGTCATCCATGCTGACTGGTCTGACCTCCAAATTACTGGTAAGGTGTTTTTATCTACACCTTTCAAAGCATGAGCATTCTTAGAGTGCTAAATAACCATGGGCTTACACTTGAAATCACCTGACGCATTACCACTGTCTTGAAGCCCAGTACACTTTTCTCATGCTGACTGATATAAGGTCTTGTTGGCATTTTCTGCCAAAAAAACTTGTATCATCAGAATAAACACTTGATGTGGCTCATAGCCACCCTCAGAAATAATTTCCTGCAATTCAGCAGGGATATTACTTGCTGAATTACTTTCACCAGAAAACTTAATATTATATAATTTATTATGCAACTTAAAGTTGTGGAACCAGTCTGTGCTAAACATACACTCCTTTTCAGGCCTTCCTGCCTTATAACACAATGCTTTAAACAACTGTAAGGCCTTTTCCTTAACCCTCTCAGGGTCCACAGGCCCTCTCAGAGACTTGTTCTCAGGGTCCCCCAAATTTCAAAAAAAAAAAAATATTTTTTCTTATGAAAAGATAGAGAATATTTTCCCTATCATAATGACACCAAAAGTATGAAATTTGATGGAAAACTTGTGGAATTATGCTCTCGCGAAGTTAACGGTCTCGACGATGTTTACGCATCGGCGATTTTGCCCACTTTGAACCCTATTTTCGGCCAATTCCAGTGTACTAGTTGACAAAAATCATAACTATTTTGCTAGAACTCCATTTTTTCTATCGAATGAGCACAAGAAACCACCCATTTACCAATTTCAACTATCCAATACAGTGGTCAGAATTTAGCAATTTTGCCAATTTCACACAAATTTCAAAAGATGCCAATTTCCAAATAGGGTCCAGAATAAACAAGAAAGACATTCCTGGCACTAAAATAACAAGTTCTCTGTTCGTTATTCGCATCCCCAGGCCCCTCTTATATTTCTTTGGCTTTCCACTTTGAATTTTTATTCTTACAAAAAATAGAAGATTTACTGTTATGCAGACTACTGCATTAGTGTAGAAATGGTATAAATAATATCAGCGCACTTGTGAAAGAATATTAGACTCATCAGTTGACTTGTATTGGACGCTTGGCATGATTTGTTTACTTTTGAACTTTGGTAAAAATCGAACATTTCTGCTACTTTGAGCTCAATTTCAAGGTACTTTTCATTGTAAAAGCAGTCAAAATCATCTCAATTTCTGTAATATGTCTTCCATTCTATAAAATGAGACCAGGAAAACGAGAATACAACAATAAATACCATATGAAAATACAGTGCAAAGTCGCTGTTTTAATCCAGAAACACGGTCAAAGTTTTTTTTTTCTCATTACGCACTGTGCTACAGGATTTTTTTTATACTGTGCACACTGACCACATAGACCCATTCTTTCATATGTAGGCCTACCAGCTTTCTCTCACTAGATTTGAGGGCGCTAGAATTTAGGCGTACTAGTACGTCAAAAACCCTGGGGCGTAAGCCATACTAGTACGTCAAAAACCCTGGGACGTAAGCCATACTAGTATGGCCGAAACCCTGAAAGGGTTAATTAAGATGAAATTAAGTGGTGCACCTTTCTTTGTTTTTTGTTCAATCCACTCAAGCAACAAGTTTTCAGTTTTATTTACTTGTTGTGATCTACGTGTCATTCTTTTCATGAGATGACATCCTGGGTTATTCATTATACGAGCTCATATATTCACCTCATTCTTTTTAATTGTATGGACTGATGCTTCATTAAGGCCATAGGCCCTCATTATATCCACCACACATGAGCCACTCTTAAGCTTGTCTAATACATATCTCGATTTTCATCATAACTCCTAGACTTAAATGCTTAAACCATTTTTTGTCACTTTCAGCATCACTTGTATGCCTACTGGGTGCCATGATTGCTTGGCAGATTCAAGATATGGCAATTAAAAGATTGAAACTCAATCCTGCGGGCGACGCTCCAAACTTTTTCCCCTCCCGCAAACCGAACTGTGTTAAGTTTATTTTATGAAGTGTTGTATAAAATTGTGCCACAATTTTTCAATACTGCAATAACCAAAATGTGCCAAATAAAACCATATAATATAATGGTCAACTATACTACAAAACTGTGTTATCTCCCTCCTAATAGCATACTGACTGTGGTTCCATACTGACTGTGGTTCCATACTGACTATGGTTCCATACTGACTGGTGCCATACTGACTCTGGTGCCATACTGACTCTGGTGCCATATTGACTCTGGTGCCATACTGACTCTGGTGTCATACTGACTCTGCTGCCATACTGACTCTGGTGCCATACTGACTCTGCTCCATGCTGACTGCTGCCATGCTGACTCTGCTGCCATACTGACTCTGCTGCCATACTGACTCTCATGCCATACTGACTCTGCTGCCATAATAACTCTGGTGCCATACTGACTCTGGTGCCATACTGACTCTGGTGCCATACTGACTCTGGTGCCATACTGACTCTGGTGCAATACTGACTCTGGTGCCATACTGACTCTGGTGCCATACTGACTCTGGTTCCATACTGACTCTGGTTCCATATTGACTCTGGTTCCATACTGACTCTGGTTCCATACTGACTCTGGTTCTTAACCTTGACACAATTTGCTGGATTTGTTTACCCTGAATTCTGGTTAAATATTCTTAATTAAAAAAATGAATGAAATAAGATCATGGGTGTTATGGCTCTAGAATACATCTCTAAATATGACATGTGTCTATAGGAAAATAAGTTCCGAACATTTCATACTGAATAGACTTTTCAGAATGCACTCAGCATCATAAGTTGGGAAAGCCAACTAAATGCCTTAAATGCTAACACTTGGGCTATGCATCTCCTACCCTTTGTAAATCCTTATTGCTCTTCTGCAGTTCTACTTTATGGTTTATTCCTGTTTTATAATTCTGTCACATACCTTTCCCAGTACACTCAACAGACTTATTCTATTATTCCTACTCTTTCTTGTTCTACTTTCCCTGACACAAAGTAAATGCATGCTCTCTACCATCCTTAGATACCTTCCCTTTTTTAGTGCATATATTAAATAAAATACTGGTACCTCTACCATTCCAATAATATATACCAGTTTGCTTTTAGGATTTCAGTTTTAATTCCATCATTCCAGCTACAGTACTTCCTTTTGTCTTGCTTACTACCTCATGAATTTCCTTCACTTACTCCTGCTACTAGATCTTATTCTTCCTTGTCCAATGCATGAAATAACAGCCTCTCTTTCTTCATTATATTTGTATTTGTATCAGCATTCAACTTTTCAAAATGTTCACTTCATCTTTTCTAAAATCTTCATCTTTCCACATAATATTTCACATCCATTGTCCTTAACCCTTAAACTGTCCAAACGTAGATCTACGTCCTCACTGCTAGCACTCCGGATATTTTGAGAATTTTTTTTTTTTTTTTTTAAATAGGGCAATTGTCTGTGTAATAAGACCAAAAAAAAAAAAATATGTTTAGGGCCAGTACTTAATGAGATATAAGGCCGTGAAATTTGTGCTGGATGCTCACCTGATGGCAACATGGAGTCCTGCCGCTTGCAGAAGTGTTGCAGATATGCCTTTTTTCCTCATTTTTATTTTAATTTATATAATTTTTATGTTCTGATAATTACAAATTGCAGTAGTTCTTGTGATTTTATAGCCAATCTTTGTTCTGACACTGATATTAGGTACTGAAATAGTACTCAAATAGTCACAAACACACTGACAGGTGAACATTTTCACCTATCTTGATCATATACTATTGTCTACAAATATATATGAAGTATTTATGGGTCCCAGCAATGTTTTAGGCATGCTGGAGCATATGAAACTCCTTGAAGCATGGTGTAAGATAAGTGTCACTCCACTGCTGACAGTGCAGCAGTGGAGTGACACTTGATGACCATGCAATGCTCCAGTGAAAATTGGCTTTATTTGTTCTCACTGTTACACATAAACATGTCTGTTGGTGTCTATCTGTCTGTCTCTCTGTGTCTTTCTTTCTGTTTATCTGTGTCTGTCTATCTGTCTGTCTGTGTTTATCTGTCCATTCATTTGTGTGGCTCTGTCTCTGTTTATCTGTCTGTTTATCTCTGTCTCTCTGTCTGCCTGTGTCTGTCTTCCTGTCTCTCCTTCTGTCTCAGAGAGAGAGCAGCTCATTAACCAACAGGTATTACACATGGTGCAAAGTGATCATGTCTGATACCTGAATAAGTGAAAATGTGTATTACTTGCCAGTCATGCTTATTATGCCTTGTATCAACAAGCATAGTATAGCACTTCGTCTGGATTTTTTGGGTTATCCTAGGTAATTTACACTATGTGTAATAACTGTACTTACTGTATATGTACCTGTGAGATAGAGACAGAGATAGGCAGAGACAGAGATAGAGATAGACAGAGATAGATACAGACAGACGGAGATGGAGACAGTGAAAGTCAATCAGCCAGCGAGCCAGCCGGCCTGTTGAACACATATCACACATGTTCTAGAATCATTTCTCTTTACTTAAGGCACAGGTTATAAGACATTCTGGCAGGATGACACTGGAAAGGATGTTGCACAAATGTTGCATATGGGTTATTATCAAGGTTGATGATATTTCCTCAACCACTTGTGGCCATATCCATCTCAAAAGCCACTAAACTCAGGGTCAACATCACTTTCCTCTTCAAAAGGGAGTATTGATACAACATGACATTAGTGAATCCCTGGTATTTGCCAAGCTGTTTGCTCTAGCTGGCACTCAGTTGAACTGGTGCTCCTGCAAATTACTAAGTGGTCCCAGATTTTTTAATACTCTAACAAGCACCTAAAGTTGGTACCTGACCAGCTGGGCTGTGGTTCGTACGTTGGATTGCGTGCAGCCAGCAGTAACAGCCTGGTTGATCAGGCCCTGATCCACCATGATGCCTGGTCACAGACCGGGCTGTGGGAGCATTGACCCCCGGAACTCTCTCCAGGTAAACTCCAGGTAACACCAAGTGTTAAGACCCATTCTATACTGACCATGAATCTCAAGCCAACTGTTCCAAATATGGAGGCAAGAAAACTAAAACGTTGATCCACGTTTGGAATGATAGCATGATAGCGTAGCTCTATGTTTGTACAGTTTAAGGGTTAAATGCCAAATCCAGTTGTTCTATAGCTTTTCTCAACTTACAGATCTCTCTCCAAAACTTGTTCTCATTCTCAGTAATATTTATTGACTAAGATATCAATTCTCTCATTTTTTCCTTTTGCTATCCCTTACCATTCATTTAATCTCTCATTTTTTCCTTATATACTGCATCATAAATATTAAATAAATAACTCATTCCATCCACTAATAAGCTCATGCTGATCTCACGAGGCGCAAGGTACCTGAGCTAGGTTCTCAGCTACGTAGCGGCCCCTGCCATTTCCAGCCTCCAACTGAAGTGAACCCCACTCCCAGGAAGTGCGGGAAGGTTGAGGGTCGGAACAGAAGACAATCTGGATCACAGCATCTTGGCCTTTCTCTACCAGGACATTACGTTCCACTGTGTAGCGTAGCACCTGTGGGGCACCTGTATCAAAACACCATATGGATAAATTAGTATTTTAAATGTTAATGTAATAGGAATAATTTCTGTGACTGAGGAATGTATCCCTGTTCTCCAACTTCTAAAGTTACACAGTAGAACCCCTGTATTTGTGGATTCAGTTTCCACAGTTCCAGTTATTTGTGGTTTACTGTGATCAGAAAATAACACTGAATATTGCTTAACCCCATAGCAGTGGCAAGTGGGCAAAAAAAATTCCTGGTGTTGTGGCATGATTTTGATAGAGTACATTTTTCTGAATTGAATAAGACTAAAACGAGTGGAATCTGATAAAAAGTTAAGGTTTCATGGTGTGTTGAAGTTGGTAAAACAATGATGACTTATCGGCAACAGCAGCATAAAAGTGCCAGTGATATTTACATTTTACAATTGTTAATAATAATACTATAATAATAATAATAATATCTTTATTTACTACAAGTACATGTACAAGGTATACAGGCCTAGCTGACATCAGTGACATACTACTATATAGAAAGCCCCTTGTTATGCTGAACATTTCGGGCAAATTAGGTCAGTGTCCCAGGATGCGACCCACACCAGTCAACTAACACCCAGGTACCCATTTTACTGATGGGGAACATAAACAACAGGTGGAAAGAAACATGCCCAATGTTTCTACTCTGGCTGGGAATCGAACCCAGGCCTTCGCCGTGTGAAGCAAGAGCTTTAACCCTTAAACTGTCCAAACAGATCTATGTTCACATGCGTAGTGCTCCAAAAGTAGATCTAAATTTTTTTACATATTTTCAAATATAACAAAAAAAATCGTAGATCAAAGTTTTTTACACGTTTTCAAATGTAAAAAAAACAAAAATAAGATCTACGTTTTTTTACATACTTTCAAATGTTGAAAAAACATAGATCTACGTTTGGACAGTTTAAGGATTAACCACCAGGCCACCAGAGCCTGATGCAAAGATATGATTGTTTTTTCTGCTTTTTTAATTACTACTTTCAATGTTTAACACTATGTACACCAGTTTCTTATGATATTAGATGAATTTCAAGGTGTTTTAGCACTTCAAACATAGGAAAATGCTTTCTTTCGACAATACTTCACTTTAAATAATCTGTATATATACAGTATAATTGGTTTTTAGCCTTGTTTTATTACTATTTGATCTTCTAAGGCTATGTACAATGAATACTTATAACATTAGAATTGTTTCTGAGTGTATTACTTCTGAAAAATAGGAAATAAGTAATAGTGATTGATTTTACTGGTTATATACAGCTCTCCTCAAGGACAGAGTTTCATTCCTAAGACCACGTTGGTAAACAAATTCGTCGCTATGTGAGAAGCACACTATAATGGTAGTGGGTTTGTGTCAACCATCTTTGATATTGTTTTAGTGTCATGTTTGCACCATTTATAACATTTCTGGTATATTTTTAAATATTTTACAGTAGTATACTGTATATTGTAATAAAAAGAATAAAGGAAATCAGCTCTAATATACATTATTTAGGTATACATACTGGTCAGAGAGCCCATCATAAGTACAAGTCATCAGTAAACAAGTACGTCGCTAAGTGAGGAGAGGCTGTATACAGTATATATTCTGTATAACTGTTTTTCTATTCTACTTTTTTACTATTTTGGTCTTCTAAAGCTATGTACAATGAAAGCTTATACTATTATGATTATTTTAGAAAATAATACTCAACAAAACAAGGACATTATTCACACTGACTTTTCTGGGTTATCCTGGGTTAAATATATCTATTGTGATTTGGCTGAATTCCACTGCTAGTATCATAAAATTGGACTGAATAAGTCATCTTTGAGCCACCTGCACACCATGTTTGCTGGTAAGGAAACTGGTGGTGGAACAACAGCTCCTAAGAGACTGCATGTATAAAAATTACTCAAATTGTCATTGCCTTATTAATCTTAAGTTAGTCTTAAGTTTGCTCGAAATGCTCTGCATATTATGGGGCTTTCTGCATGCACACATAAATGTCTTTCACCCTTATACAAACATTGTATCATGCTGAAATAAAGTATTATTATTATTTGCTAGTGAGGCATACTTGTATATTGGACACAGCTATCCCATGAGTAGTTAACCATGATAAGTTGTATGCACCCTTGAAGCATTGCAATTTCACCTGCCTTGAAAGGAACTGTTAGTGTACAGCAATATTCCAGCCTAGAGAGAATAAGCAATTTGAAGAGAATCATCATGGACTTGGCATCTCTAGTTTTGAAGGTTCTCATTATCCATCCTATCATTTTCCTAGCAGATGTGATAGATACATTTTTGTGATCTATGAAAGTGAGATTCTCTGACATTGCCACTCCCAGGTCCTTCATATTAGTTTTTCACTCTGTTGAGTGACTGGAATTTGGTTTATACTCTGATCCAGTTTTGATTTCCTTGAGTTTTCCATAGCGGAGTAATTGAAATTTGTCTTCATTCAACTTCATATTGTTTCTTGTGGCCAATTTAAAGATTTGGTTGATGTTTGCTTGGAGATTTACAGTGTCTTCAGAGGATGACATTGTCATGAATTGTTCATGACGATGTCATGAAAATTTGGGTGTCACAAGCAAAGGAGGACACAGTGCTGTGGCTTGCATCCTTGTCTATGTCAGATATGAGGATAAAGAAAAGGATGGGAATGAGTACTGTACAATGTTTTATAAACACTTCACAGACTTTCTTGTCATCTTTTGAGCTTTTCTCCTTCCTTCTTCTGACAAATTACCTGGTCTTATACTGTTATCTTTCTTCTGATGTGGCTTTGAAGCAGTTTTGGTTCAGATTTGCTTTTTGCTGTTATGTCATTCTCAAACTGTTGCTCAGCTTTTCTCTTACACTTATCATATTTATTTCTGGCTAACCTGCTCACTTCTGTCTTCTCATCTCATCTATCCTTCACTTTCCATAATTTTTCTTGTTTCTTAACACACACACACACACACACACACACACACACACACACACACACACACACACACACACACACACACACACACACACACACACACACACACACACACACACACACACACACACACACACACACACACACACACACACACACATACACACAGGAGGCCAGGAGCTATGAATCGACCCCTGCAACCACAAATAGGTGAGTACACACACACACACAAAAGAGACAGAATGTTCCAGAGATGGGACATAGCAACAAGGGGACACAGTTGGAAGTTGAAGACACAGATGAATCACAGGGATGTTAGGAAGTATTTCTTCAGTCACAGAGTGGTCAGGAAGTGGAATAGTTTTGGGAAGTGATGTAGTAGAGGCAGAATCCATTCATAGCTTTAAGCAGAGGTATGATAAAGCTCATGGTGCAGGGAGAGTGATCCAGTAGCAGCCAGCAAAGAGGCAGGGCCAGAAGCTATGACTCGACCCCTGCAACCACAACTAGGTGAGTACACACAAACACACATATACACAAACACACACAAACACACACACACATACGTCTTGACCCCTGCAACCACAATTAGATGAGGCAGGTACACACACACACACACACACACACACACAAAAAAAAAAAAAAAAAAAAAAAAAATTAAAAACATAATACCTACTTTGGGAATAAAAATATCTTTGCTTGTGGTGTACAAGTGATGTGCAACCTTAAAGAGCCTCGTGTAGCTGATAAAACTTTAAACATGAGAAATCAAATATCCTAAAGAACACAAATAAAAACAAAATAACTGATATATTTCACATATACAAAATTGTATATTTTATGATTTCTATGAAGAGGAGCTAACTTAACTCATAAAATATTGTAACAAATTGAAATTAGTTGTGAATAGGTTACTTACCGACGACCTCAACTGTGATTGGCTGGCTTTCATCTTCGATAGTATGGCTTTTGATAACAGAGGAGGCGACACAGGTATACTGGCCCTGGTGTTCATAGCTTATACCCTCCAGCAGCAGCGTAGCATTGTGACCCCGTACTACTTTCTCCTGTGTGTCCGGAACAGTCTGTAACACCAACCATGGATCACTGGTGAGTGGTGAAAGGATACTGGTGTGTGTGGGGGGGGTATGTAGGTGATGTGTGTGTGTGGGTGCAGTGTGTGTAGGGGGGTAAGAGATGAGTCTGTGGGGGGTGAGGGGAGTGTGTGGGGAGAGGTGTGTTGGGGTGAGGTGAGCATGTAGGGGTGAGAGGCATGTGGGAGTGGGGATGAGAGGTGTTTTGGGGTAAAGGTGAGAGGTGTGTGGGGATAAGGTGTGTGTGTGGGGGGTAAGAGATGAGTGTGTGGGGGTGAGTGGAGTGTGTGGGGAGAGGTGTGTGGGGGTGAGGTGAGCATGTAGGGGTGAGAGTTGTGTGGGGATGGGGATGAGAGGTGTTTGGGGGTAAAGGTGAGAGGTGTGTGGGGGTGAGAGGTGTGTGGGGATGAGAGGTGTGGGGGGTTGAGAGGAGTGTGGGGAGTGTGAGGCATGTGGGGGTGAGAGGCGTGTGGGGGTGAAAGGCGTGTGGGGGTGAGAGGCGTGTGGGGGTGAGAGGCGTGTGGGGGTGAGAGGCGTGTGGGGGTGAGAGGCGTGTGGGGGTGAGAGGCATGTGGGGGTGAGAGACATGTGGGGGTGAGAGGCATGTGGGGGTGAGAGGTGTGTGGGGGTGAGAGGTGTGTGGGGGTGAGAGGCGTGTGGGGGTGAGAGGCATGTGGGGGTGAGGCATGTGGGGGTGAGAGGCATGTGTGGGTGATAGGCGTGTGGGGTGAGAGGCGTGTGGGGGTGTGAGAGGCATGGGGGGTGAGAGGCATGGGAGTGAGAGGCATGGGGGTGACAGGCATGTGTGGATGGTAGGCATGTGGGGGTGATAAGTGTGTGGGGGTGTGAGAGCCATTGGGGGATGAGAGGCATGGGGGGTGACAGGCATGTGTGGGTGAGAGGCATTTGGGGGTGAGAGGCATGTGGGGGTGAGAGGTGTGTGGGGGTGAGAGGCATGTGGGGGTGAGAGGCATTTGGGGGTGAGAGGCATGTGGGGGTGTGAGGTGTGTAGGGGCGAGACACGTGTGGGGGTGAGAGGCATGTAGGGGGTGAGAGGCATATGGGGAGTGAGAAGCATGTGGGGAGTGAGAGGCATGTGGGGAGTGAGAGGCTTGTGGGGGGTGAGAGGCATGTCGGGATGAGAGGCGTGTGGGGGGTGAGAGGCGTGTGGGGGGTGAGAGGTGTGTGGGGGTGTGAGAGGCATGGGGGGTGAGAGGCATGTGGGGGTGACAGACGTGTGTGGGGGTGAAAGGCATGTGGGGGTAAGAGGCATGTGGGGGTGAGAGGCATGTGGGGATGAGAGGTGTGTGTGAGGGTGAGAGGCATGTGGGGGTGAGAGGCATGTGTGGGTGAGAGGCATGTGTGGGTGATAGGCATTTGGGGGTGAGAGGCGTGTGGGGGTGAGAGGGGTGTGGGGGTGAGAGGCATGTGGGGGTGAGAGGCATTTGGGGGTGAGAGGCATGTATGGGTGTGAGGTGTGTAGGGGCAAGACACGTGTGGGGGTGAGAGGCATGTAGGGAGTGAGAGGCATGTGGGGAGTGAGGAGCATGTGGGGAGTGAGAGGCATGTGGGGATGAGAGGCTTGTGGGGGGTGAGAGGCATGTCGGGGATGAGTGGCATGTGGGGGGGTGAGAGGCGTGTGGGAGTGAGAGGCGTGTGGGGGTGTGAGAGGCATGGGGGTGAGAGGCATGTGGGGGTGACAGGCATGTGGGGGTGAGAGGCATGTGTGGGTGAGAGGCATGTGGGGGTGAGAGGTGTGTGGGAGTGAAAGGCATGTGGGGGTGAGAGGCATGTGGGGGTGAGAGGTGTGTGGGGATGAGAGGTGTGTGAGGGTGAGAGGCATGTGGGGGTGAGAGGCATGTGGGGGTAAGAGGCATGTGGGGGTGAGAGGTTTGTGGGGGTGAGAGGTGTATGGAGGTGGGGGGTGAGAGGTAGGTGTGTTAGGGGGAGAGAAAGGCAAGTGTGTGGGGAGTAAGAGGCGAGTGTGTGAGGGAGTGAAAGGTGAGCATGAGCCTACCTGAAGCCAAGTGTACATTGGTGGTGGGTTGCCCTCAGCGAGACACTCAAGCAGTGTGTGGTTGTGGAGTGCAGCAGTTATCATGGCAGCTGGCCCCACCTGCAGTACTCGCGGTCCATCTAGATACCAAAGACCAATTAACCTTTGCCTCTCTCATTTTATACTTTACATTAATATAAATAATTCCATTAAATATCAGAAATGCATGTTAAATCAGATTATTCAAATTAAATACATACTTTTAAATATACCACTAAGAGAATATCCACTAAAACTCTAAGTAACAAAGTATATTTTAATATTACAGTTGTTTTAATGTAGCTATGGACAAAATGCATTTTCTTTGTTTTAAATGACATGACATTTATTCATTTTTCAAGATTTCTTTGCTATGTGACCCCAGTGGGTTTATTTCTTTCATGAATATAAAATATAAAATGTATGTATTAAAATTTAAATAACTACAATAAGATATTAGTAGTATATTTGCAAAAATAGCCCTTGTAATCATGTTTAGGAAGAATGAAAAATATGATTCCGCACAAGAGTTTGATGATTCATTATGGAATCACCTGCCCATGATCCAACCTCTACTCACTTTTAAACAT
Source organism: Cherax quadricarinatus (assembly GCF_038502225.1). Classification (NCBI taxonomy): domain Eukaryota; kingdom Metazoa; phylum Arthropoda; class Malacostraca; order Decapoda; family Parastacidae; genus Cherax; species Cherax quadricarinatus. The sequence goes on along the minus strand of NC_091333.1, from coordinate 13,359,233 downwards.
CTGTAAAAAATACCTTGAAACTTTCCAGCTTGATTAGTCTCCTCCTGCCTATGCTACCTTCTCTAATTTGCCATGTGTCTTGAGCCACCTTGCATCAGACCAAAATGTGACAACTAATACAGAACCATTGACATGGGGAGGTGGTGGTCTTTGTGGGTCACTAAGCCCTTAAATAGAAACACTTTCACAGATCAAAACCATCTATTCACAAATAACCCCCACTTAGGTAAAGAAACTTATGAAAACTTTTTGGCCCATCCTGAACAACATTTGTAACATGAATCTTATTTCTGTTTTTTTTTTCCTCTAGATGCCTGCTTTTGTCCATATATTTTCAAATGATAAATGTAGTGGTTTTTAAAAAACATGTGAGCAACCACTAGGACATATTTATTAGAAAATATTTCAGTTCTGAAGCCGAAATGACCAAGGTCTTAGGGTCCAATATGTCCTAGTCTTTGCTCACATGCTTTTTTAAACTATTTGTTAGTGTTAATTACCAAGGTTTTTACAATTAAATGCCTTAATCTTTAGAACACTCATGATCAGTGATGTTGCTAGGGTTGGTGTCATCCAGGGAAGCATCTTTGGTGTCACCCCCATGAAATCTAAGGAATGGGGAGGAGTAAACTCCAGTTACGTCACTACTGCATGCCCAATGACTAATGTTTAGCAATGAGAATGTTTAAGGGTCATAAACCAAACAGGAGAATGCTTCTCGACTTTATTAATAATAAAATAAATAATTGTAGTAATATTGTAGAAACATAAACTCAAATACTACTTTGAGTACAGGCAACAGATCCTACATTTATTCATCTTCAACAATGCAAAAAAAAAAACTTGAAAAATAAAGAAAAACATTGCAATATCAAAGAAACACTAGTTCCAATTTGACCTTTAGTACAGGTATCATCTCAATGAATCAGATCTTACATTTCCTTGCCTTCAATCCTGCAAAATTATCTACCACATCATCAAAATCAATGCTGCCAACTGACCCATTTTCTGTGGATAACATTGCTAAGTCAGAGATTCTGGACTGACTCATTGTGGACCGTAAATAGTTTTTAATCAGCTTCAACTTCGAGAAATGCCTTTCACAAGAAGCTACAGAAACACACATAGTAAGGAACAACCTCAGGCAGAGTGTGAAAGTTGTAAGAGATTCAATGAAATCCCAATCAGCTATGAATGTTAGTGCATCCAATGCAATCAAGTGCTTAACTTTTTCAAGATCAACATCAGCAGCTTGCAGGTGCCTCCTTAGTCTTGGTATTTCAAACATAAGCTCATTCTTGCATATTTCATTATAAAAGACTGTGAGTCTTGAAGCCATCACCTCCAATTATTCTTCAGTAGCTTACAAAAGATTCTTCGTTTGAATGACCCCAAACATGGCTGCCACATCCTTGATTGCTTTTGATCGCATCTCGAGTTCATTATGAAAATGATCAATGCACTCCAACATCAGACTCTTGTTTTCTTCCTGTTGAGTGAGTCCAGAATCTCTTGCCTCCTCCAATGCCATCCTTTTCTTTAACCTGATTCGTCTCTCTGTTGGAAATCCATACTCCTCACATTTCAAAAGTGTCTGTTCTATTGAATTCTCGACTATGCAATCTCACCCTTCATACAAAAATAATCACAGTGTCTCTAGCTTCACCACCACTTTGCCAAGAGTTAAATCTTTAGTCTGCAAGTACTGCTGTGCAAGATGAACCTCCTGAAGTATGTAACACCAGAAATACAGATAACACAAAAATGTGAAATTGCACACAGCAGGGAGAAGACCTTGCACTGCTCCTCTTGTATCCAAATTTTCCTGTGGATTGCAAAGAGTTTCAGTCACTGCCACAAATTTCTTGAACGATTCTGCTACTGGTTTCACTGCACTGTAATGAGAACTCCATCTTGTTGTTGATAATCTTTTCAAAGAGATTGCAGTATGGTCCATTAATACATCCCATTGATGGGTGGAGGAGGCAAAGAATGTGTACGCTGACTGAAGACTACCAAAAAATTTCGTACATGATGAATTCTCGGCAAAAGAATGCTGACCACACAAGTTCAATGAATGGTCCACACAACCACTGAAAGTTGCCTTCTTGTTCTTTTCCTTGAGAATGGCTTGTACACCTCTATGGACCCTGGCCATGGTGGCAGCATTGTCATATTCTTGAGCATGGCACAGATTGAACTCCAGTCCATCACTTTCCGGCTTTTTCAGGATATCAGAACTGATATCAGAAGCTTTTTTGCCATTCAAAGGAAAAAAAAAACAAAAAAAAATTCCTTCACTTGAACTCTTCCATCCTCCATTTGCACTATAGTGTCACCCCTTGATGGTGTTACCTGGGGCAGCCTGTTCCCCCCTTTATGACGCCACTGCTCATGATTTGATCTGATCTTCACCGTTGCCTCTCTTTCCTTTTTGGACTGTCTTCTGTTTATCTTTTGCCATTCCTGTCTTCAAATTTCCCCTTTCATATATTGCATTTTGAGTAATAAAATAGAGATGATCCAAAATAGATGGACAGGAGACAAACATCACTTAGGAAAGAATGAAATTTAATGGCATTTGGAAAAGGGACAAATGCAATATAAAGCAATTGTTTATTAACAATGTGTCACCCACACAGTGAATTTTATCAGGTCACAAAGAGATCTGCCTAGAGAGAGAAGAAGAGAGTATATATAACAAGTGATATAATGTGGAGTCAGGCAAGATATGCTGAGGTTAACTCCTTAGGGTTGGGATTTGAGAAGGGTTAGGATTTAAGAAGGATCTGCCTAGCATGGGCCAGTAGGCCTGCTGGAGTATTTTTTAACACTATAACTTATCACTAAGTGGAATAACAATCAAGAGTTTCCTTGCATTGACTCAGCAATTTTGTATAGTGGAGAGAAAAGGTAGAGAATACTGGCACAATTGATAAAGACACAATTACAGTCTAAAGTTTTGCCCACACAGTGAGCTATATCAAGTCCAAAATTTTGTGAAACATTTCAATGAAGACTTTGACAGCAATGCACAACTTATATACCTACCATAAGAAGTTAAAAAATCTCAAGAATGGACCATTCCAACTAAGACCCACATCCAACATATAGCCAAGAAGGTATCAAAAACAGTAGGCATCCTTTCCAAGATACTATGTACCCCAAATGGCACTACTTACACTATACTACTCTCTAATCTACCCTTACCTCATCTATGGTATTTGTGCTTGGGGATGTTAATAACCCAACAAAAAGCTGCTGTACAAATGATCACCAATTCCTAAGCCAGACAACACATCCCTCCACTTTTTCAGAATTTGTACCTACTTAATATACAAAATATACACTCATATTACTGTACTTATGATATATATATATATATATATATATATATATATATATATATATATCTATATATATATATATATATATCTATATCTATATCTATATATATATATATATATCTATATTTATATATATATATATATATATATGTATATATATATATATATATATATGTATATATATATATATATATATATATATATATATATATATATATATATATATATATATATATATATATATATATGAAAACAACCACTCTGAAAGAATAGAGAAATTCCAAGTGCTTTCGTGACTACTCACATTATCAAGGAACTATGAAAGTAAAGCATCCAAGGAAGGTATATAAGGGGGTCTGGCCAACACCTCACTATCAGATCCCACAACGGTTAAACACCTGACACGCGCCGGCCCAACTGGACAGGTCCTTTGCACAACCACCAACAAACTATTCTACCCAAGAAACACTTAATAACAATAAAAATTTGCGCCTTACTAAAGCAGACAAAATAAATGCAATAGTAATTATGAAAGAAAATGATTACCAAGAAAAAATGAATAATCTCTTAGAGACTTAGATGATACTGAAACCTATTCGAAACTTAGGACAAATCCCCTAGAAACCATTAACAGCAATTTCAATAAAGCAATAAAACTTCTACTGAAAGGCAAAGATGAATTAGTCAAACAATTTACTTCCACTAATCCATCTTTACCTTACATGTATGGACTAATAAAAACACACAAACCAGGGAATCCAGTCAGACCAATTATTAGCTCCATAGGGTCAGTTTCATATAAATTATCCAAATGGCTTGTTGATATTTTGAGCCCTATTGTTGGCAAAATTTCTAACTTTAATGTTAAAAACAACATAGACTTAGTTGATAAATTAAGCTCCTTGACAGACTTAAATGATTTTAACATGGTTAGTTTTGATGTTACTTCCTTGTTTACGAAAGTTCCTGTTGATGATTTATTAAGTTTCTTATCTGAAGAACTCGTTAACTATGATTTACCATTGCCAGTTCCTACTATCATTAAACTTATTAAACTTTGCATTGTTGATGCAAAATTTGTATTTAATGATAAGTTTTACACTCAGAAGTTTGGTATGGCAATGGGAAATCCTCTTTCACCTGTTCTTAGTAACCTATACATGGAATTTTTTGAAACAAGATTGCTTAACACAATCCTCCCTAATAGAGCTAAATGGTTCAGATATGTTGATGATATTTCGTGTCTTATGCCCAAAAATGTAGATATACACCATTTCCTTGGAAAATTAAATAGCTTAGCCCATTCCATAAACTTTACTGTTGAGTTTGAAGAAAATAACTCATTACCTTTTCTAGATGTTTTAATTATTAAGGGTAATAATGAATTCAAATTTAAAATTTACAGAAAACCTACAAATAACTGTTCCTATGTCCACTATTATTCTTCGCATCAAGATAGAGTCAAACTGTCTGTTTTCTCATCAATGTTTTTGAGAGCTTTACAAATTTGTAGTCCTGAGTTCATAGATGAGGAAATATCCAGAATTTATGAAATAGGTAATGATTTAAAATACCCAAGAAATGTAATTGATAAATCTTTTAAAGTTGCTAGAAATACTTTTTACAATCCAAAAAGGGACAACCAGCCTTATTCAACTAAAAATATGTTGGTTCTCCCTTACCATGAAAACTTGGTTGATATGCCTTCTCTTCTTAAGACTTTTAATATTAAAGTTGTATTCAAAAATCTTGATACAGTAAAAAAACTTTTGATAAAGAATTCCCCCCAAAATGCTGATGGATGTGTCTATAAGATTCCTTGTAAAATTTACGATAAAGTTTATTACGGTCAAACTGGTAAAAATCTCGAACTAAGATTAAAACAACATAAATATAGCATTAGAACTGGACAAGATTCCAATGCTCTATTTATTCATGTAAGAGATTTTAACCATCCAATTGATTTTCAAAAAGTTGAGAAAGTAGTATCAAGCAAGTCCATGGTCGACAGGAATATAATTGAATCTTGTTTCATAAAAAGCAGTTTTGACAATAATATGAATATTTCCTTTGGTTTATATAAATTAGATCCATTTATAATTAATAGAATTTGGGAAGAATTTAATAATACACTGGACAAATAATAATTTTAAAAATTTTCTTGGGTAGAATAGTTTGTTGGTGGTTGTGCAAAGGACCAGTCCAGTTGGGCCGGCGCACGTCAGGTGTTTAACTGTTGTGGGATCTGATAGTAAGGTGTTGGCCAGACCCCCTTATATACCTTCCTTGGATGCTTTACTTTCATAGTTCCTTGATAATGTGAGTAGTCACGAAAGCACTTGGAATTTCTCTATTCTTTCAGAGTGGTTGTTTTGCATATTCTGAAATCACCTGTTTACTGTGATCTTATTGCACACACACACACACACACATATACAGTGGACCCCCGCTTAACGATCACCTCCAAATGCGACCAATTATGTAAGTGTATTTATGTAAGTGCGTTTATACGTGTATGTTTGGGGGTCTGAAATGGACTAATCTACTTCACAATATTCCTTATGGGAAAAAATTCGGTCAGTACTGGCACCTGAACATACTACTGGAATGAAAAAAGTTCGTTAACCGGGGGTCCACTGTATATATATATATATACATATATATATATATATATATATATATATAAATATATATATATATATATATTAAATATATAAATATATATATATATATATTAAAATTATATATTTATTTATTTATTTATTTAAAAATTTGAGCACACATACAGAGGTACAACAAATACAGGTAAGAGCAGTATGCCAAAGCCACTTATACTATGCATAGCATTACGGGCTGGCTTAAAATTAACTTAAGATTAACTAAGCAATGATGAAATCAGTGATAAAACATTAATGTAAACAGGTTACTATAAAGCACAAGTGAGTATTACAAAGACAGGTCATATGGTTGTATGCATTGTTGTACATTCAGTAGAATGGAGTATTCTGTTAGGTAGTGTATTTAAAAAATAATAAAGTTAGATTGGGTTTTAGGTTTAACATTTATGTGATATAATTGTGAGAAACATTTAAGATATACAATTTATAAGGTTCAGTTATTCAGTATTTATTTGGTTTTGGGTGAGGAAGTGATCTTTGAGAAGAGACTTGAATTTATAAACAGGTAGTGTTTCTTTTATATTTACAGGTAATGAATTCCAGATTTTAGGGCCTTTTATGTGCATTGAGTTTTTACATAGTGTGAGATGGACACGAGGAACATCAAAGAGTGATCTGTGCCTTGTGTTATGGTCATGTGTTCTGTTGAGGTTGGCAAGGAGATGTTTGAGGGGAGGGTTAATATCAGAGTTAAGTGTTCTATGTATGTAATAGGTGCAGTAGTAAGTATGGATGTTTTGTATGGTGAGGAGGTTTAGTGTATTGAATATTGGTGGAGTGTGCTGCCTATAGTGAGAATTTGTTATCATTCTAACTGCAGCCTTTTTTTTGGGTAATTAGTGGTCTGAGATGGTTACTTGTTGTTGAGCCCCATGCACAAATTCCATAGGTGAGATAGGGGTAAATAAGAGAGTGATATAGGGCCAGGAGGGCTGACTGTGGAGCATAGTACCGTATCTTCGATAGTATGCCTACAGTCTTGGAAATTTTCTTAGAAATTTGTTGTATATGTGTATGAAATTTGAGTCTATTATCAAGGTGGATTCCTAAGAATTTTCCCTCTGTTAGCTTTGTGATAGGTGATCCGTTTATCATTATGTTAAGAGGGACATCTGTAGCTCTGTTACCAAACTGAATGAAGTAGGTTTTGTCAATGTTTAGTGTAAGTTTGTTAGTTCTCATCCAGGTAGATATTTTCTGTAATTCGGTATTTACAGTATTGGCTAGCGTGACTGGGCTCGGGTGGGAGAAGACGTATGTAGTGTCATCTGCAAATAGTGTGGGTTTGAGTAATTGCGAAGCATTTGGTAGGTCATTTATGTATAGGAGAAAGAGAAGAGGGCCAAGGACACTTCCCTGTGGGACACCAACTGTAATTGGTTGTGCAGAGGAGTTTGCCCCATTTGCATACACATATTGGCTTCTGTTGCTGAGGTATGACTTGAGGTAGTTGAGGGAGTGCCCTCTTATACCATAGTGTGACAATTTTACGTGGAGCAAGTCATGGTCAACTGTATCAAAAGCTTTACGTAAGTCAATGAAGATCCCCAGTGGGACTTCTTTTTTCTCTATTGCAGTGTATATATGTTCTAGCATGTGTATAATAGCATCATTAGTATTTTTATTAGGCCTGAATCCAAATTGGCAGGGGTTGAGTATGTTTTTGGAGATAAGGTAGGAGTAGATTCGTTTATGAATTAATTTTTCGAAGATTTTTGAGAGAGGGTGTAAGTTGGATATTGGCCTATAGTTATTCAACTCTGTTTGGTCTCCTCCTTTGTGGATCGGGGTGACCCTTGCTATTTTGAGTACTGTAGGGAAGGTGGAGGATTCAATGGATTTGTTAAAGAGTGTTGCAATGATTGGTGATAGCACTTGTGACACTTTTTTGTATATAAAGGGTGGTAAGGTATTTAAATCTCCTGCCTTGTTTTTTAGTGTGTTGATAATAAGGGAGACTTCGTATGGGTTAGTCGGAGCTAGGAACAGTGTGTTCGGGTAGTTGCCGGTGAGGTAGTCATTTGGTGGGGTATCTGAGCTTGGGATTTTATTGACAAGGTTTTGTCCTATAGTGGAGAAGAAATCATTGAGTCTGTTTGCTGTTTCTGTTGGTGGGAGTTGGGGTTCATCTGATTTTGCTAATTTTATTTCGCTATTTCTTGATATCTTTTTTGTTCCTAGAATTTCTGATAGGGTTTTCCAGGTCTTTTTTATATCACCTCGTAAGTTGGATAATCTGTTCTCATAATACAATTTTTTTGCCCTTCTTATCAGGCTGGTTATATATATATTTATATAATATATATATATATATATTTATATAATATATATATATTCTTCTTTCTTTCAACACACCGGCCGCATCCCACCGAGGCGGGGTGGCCCAAAAGGAAAAACGAAAGTTTCTCCTTTTACATTTAGTAATATATACAGGAGAAGAGGTTACTAGCCCCTTGCTCCCGGCATTTTAGTTGCCTCTTACAACACGCATGGCTTACGGAGGAAGAATTCTGTTCCACTTCCCCATGGAGATAAGAGGAAATAAACAAGAATAGGAACTAGAAAGAAAATAGAAGAAAACCCAGAGGGGTGTGTATATATGTGCTTGTACATGTATGTGTAGTGTGACCTAAGTGTAAGTAGAAATAGCAAGACGTACCTGAAATCTTGCATGTTTATGAGACAGAAAAAAGGACACCAGCAATCCTACCATCATGTAAAACAATTACAGGCTTTCGTTTTACATTCACTTGGCAGGACGGTAGTACCTCCCTGGGCGGTTGCTGTCTACCAACCTACTACCTATAATATATATATATATATATATATATATATATATATATACATATATATATATATATAAATATATATATATATATATAAATATATATATATATAAATATATATATATATATAAATATATATATATATAAATATATATATATATATAATATATATATATATATATATACATATATATATATATATACAGTGGACCCCAGCTTAACGATCACCTCCAAATGCGACCAATTATGTAAGTGTATTTATGTAAGTGCGTTTGTACGTGTATGTTTAGGGGTCTGAAATGGACTAATCTACTTCACAATATTCCTTATGGGAAAAAATTCGGTCAGTACTGGTACCTGAACATACTACTGGAATGAAAAAAGTTCGTTAACCGGGGGTCCACTGTATATATATATTCATTCTTATGTTCTTATATTTTTAATTTACTCCACCTAAACAAGAGATTCTTGATCAACTTCCATTAATCAATAAATTTAATTAGCACTCAGATTTTTTTATTAATCACAGAAATCCACACTGGTACTTACACTTTACATCAATATTGACGGAAATGGGATAAGAGCCTCCAACAGAATTTCTGGCCTCACAAGTGTAGGTGGCTGAGTGCTTGCGGGTAGCGGGACTGAATCTAACTTCTGACAGGAAGCTGAACACGTCTGTCTCACCCAGAACACGCCACACCACACTGGCTGCTGGATTCGAGTCCACTAAGCATCGGAGACTCACATCATCGACTCCTTCTTCTATATCCTCAGAAGGAGCTCCCTCCAGTGTTACAGTGGGTGCATCTGATAGCCATAAAATTTTCCAGCATTAGTCCTGGCCTATGACAACTGACTCCAGTCTAGTAAGTGCCTGGCTCCATGCCAGGACAATATATGACAAGCAATAACACATACAGGACAAACAGATGCAGGAAAATAATGGAAGAACAACCACACACACACACACACACACACACACACAGCAAATGCAGGACAGACACACACACAACACATGCAGAACAACATGTACAGGAAACACACAAAGGACATCACATGCAGTACAACATGCACCACACACACAGGACAACCACATACTCAAGAAAACATGCACAGTAATTTGCTACTAGACAGCTACCATTGTAGTTCATCCTGTAAATTCATTGCTAATTTATTTATCACTATAAATTTGTGAACTAAAAGCTGGCTGTTCAAAAGATTCAAGTAAAATATAAATTTGTAATGATCATTCTAATACTTTAATGAGCTTTGATATCAGACATACAGCATCTGGATGGTACCAAGACCTTTTAACTAATATTTACTTTATGAACCACTTAAAATAGAATATTTTCTACTAAGGTCTGTTGAGCCTTAATTTAGCACTGATAAAGTGTTATATTTTGACCTTCATTAACATTAGCTTCTAGCTACCAAAATTTAGCTTTTAATATTCATTAATTGGCCTTATCTAATACTTAGGTGCTATACAAGTTGACATTTATACCTAGAGGAAACCTATAATTTGGAAGACTTATAGTATTATTAAAAAATTACATACTTCTACATGTATAAGTAAATCAGAAGTTCTCACATTGCACATCCATGATGACTTCAACAGCCTCAGACTTAGTGTGGTAAGCCTGGTGGATGGCCACACAGCGAAGGGGAGTGCCATGGTTCTCCTTGATGTAAATATGCTCCAGCACCGACACTGCCATCCAAGTCTTGGGGCGGTCCACCTCCGTCGAGTTGGTCTGTTCATACGCATCAGAAGGGATTTCTTCATCCCCTGTGCCATAGGCATATCAAGATATTAAGTAAATCTATAAAGAATTATCAAAGTCCAAAAGATACAGTTCAATAAAACACTGAAAAAATTGCACTTAAGCAATAAAGAAGCGAAATCTGATCTCCACCACAGTACACTGTACTATACATCAGTCAAATTTTAAAATTTTCAAAATAATTTTACTTCATAAAACAACTGAATAATTTTAAAAGTTACCATCACCTGCTCACAGATCCCTTTATTAACCTCCAATATAGTACAGGTCAGCCATCACTAATCCGACAATCAGTTATCCGGTTCTATCAGTAATTCGGCACTAATTTCGGCTAGCATAATTTCAAATTTCATCATTATACTGACTCCGAAATTGTGCAGATGGTTGTAAATCCACAGCAGCAAGACAGTGGAGGAGAAAGCAGTGATGAAAATGAGGAAGATGTAGCAGAAAGTGTCTCTGTTGATAGGTTAAGCATATTCTAACCTAACCACTCTGTAATCCGGCAAACTCACTAATCCGGCACACTACAGGTCCCAATGATGCCAGATTAGTGATGGCCAACCTGTACACAAATCTCAATATAAATTAACATTATTAGTACCTTAACCTTGAGGTGATTTTGGAGGTCACAGCCCCTATGACCCAATTTCACACAAGGCTTCCTGGTTGCTGATCTGATCAACCAGGCTGTTGGTGCCAGCTGCATGCACCTTATGCATTACTGCCAGGTTAATCAAGAAATGACTTGAACTTATCAAATACCTCTGGAAGACAGCCAGAGGTTTGTTGGTAATTACTCTTATGCATGAAGGAAGAGTGTTGAGAAGATTAGATTCTTTTACACTTAATGATTTATCTTTTAGGGCACTCATCATATGGAGTGATTTCAGAGTGCAGGTTTGGGACTAGTTCCTCCAGGATTTTCCAGTTGTGGAATCTATGTTGGACTGCAAATAAAACCAGTGGCTCTGATAAGCCACATATATCAGGTCTAGCAAAAGGCCCATGCACAGCAACAAACAATATAACATTGTTTGAGTTTGCAAACATTCAAGGTTATAACCAAATAATAACAAAATTAGGCTCATCAGTGGTCTTCTCAGGGAAGCAAATGTAATGCTTGTAGCTTTTACAGAGACCCAAGTGTAAGACTACTTTCATAGCAAAATATGGATACCTGTGTACAACCTATTTAGATGTGACCACAAATATAGGCAACAAAAAGTCAGATGATTTGTATGTTAAAGAGTCACTTATTTGCACTGAGGTACTTAAAGCTACAGATGATGTACTTGAAGTTTTGGACTGAACACATCAACTCCAGGCTGAGGGACTGATTATCTCAAACTTCTCCTCATCTTCCACTGTTCTCTGTAATGGACTGAAGAAGCCACTGGCTGGCAAAAAATTTCCAGAATAAAAATACCCAAATGTTGCACAAGTGTCTCATTTATCAACTTGTCAGTTTTCTAAATCATTTATACAAATTATCCTACATTTCAACATCTAATATTCTATTTTCATATTATCTAGGGAAGAAGTCATTTTTATTTATTGCATATCAGTTATGAATGTCCTTTTATATTTATAATTTTAGATCCCTATATAAATCTCAGTAAAATTTTGGTATTACTCATTTATGTATAATGTTTTCATGATCCCTTGCTGTTTTCTTAAACACTGTGTTTCTGCCAGAATACCTATAGCAATAAGGCAGTGTGAATAATAATTAGCAGTTGTTTTCAGCTAATGCTGTTTACAGCTACGTACTTCTCTTCAATTTTATATTATTTTTTTACTTCTAGAGACAAGCAATGATGGAAGTATGGGAAGCATGAAACATGCACCATTTTGCCACTTCTATTGTTACCCACCAACCTATCACTAGCAACATTGTGCTCCAACAACTCAGACCCCACTAGATATACCTGGAGTATACCTGGAGGGTGTTCTGGTCCATGCAGTGGATCAGGGTTTGATCAACCAAGCTGTTACTGCTGGCATGGGTCTTTCCTCACTCACAAGCTAGTCTCTCTCAAGGAACTCCCTATATCCAGGTGACTTCTAGCAGTCCCTGGAGATCAACATCAGCAGACTGATAGCACTAACATCCCATATCATAAAAATCTTTGAATAGGTCCTAAGAAGCAAGATCGCCACCCATCTAGATACCCATCAGTTACACAACCCAGGGAAACGTGGGTTTACAGCAGGTCGCTCCTGTCTGTCCCAACTACTGGATCACTACGACAAGGTTCTAGATGCACTAGAAGACAAAAAGAATGCAGATGTAATATACACAAACTTTGCAAAAGCCTTCGACATGTGTGACCAAGGCGTAATATCGTACAAAATGTGTGCTAAAGGGATAACAGGAAAAGTTAGTAGATGGATTTATAATTTCCTCACAAACAGAACACAAAGAGTAGTAGTCAACAGAGTAAAGTCTGAGGCAGCAACAGTGAAAAGCCCTGTTCCACAAGACACAGTACTCGCTCCCATCTTGTTTCTCATCCTCATATCTGACATAGACAAGGATGTCAGCCACAGCACCGTATCTTCCTTTGCAGATGACACCCGAATCTGCATGACAGTGTCTTCCATTGCAGACACTGCAAGGCTCCAGGCGGACATCAACCAAATCTTTCAGTGGGCTGCAGAAAACAATATGAAGTTCAACGATGAGAAATTTCAATTACTCAGATATGGTAAACACGAGGAAATTAAATCTTCATCAGAGTACAAAACAAATTCTGGCCACAAAATAGAGCGAAACACCAACGTCAAAGACCTGGGAGTGATCATGTCGGAGGATCTCACCTTCAAGGACCATAACATTGTATCGATCGCATCTGCTAGAAAAATGACAGGATGGATAATGAGAACCTTCAAAACGAGGGATGCCAAGCCCATGATGACACTCTTCAGGTCACTTGTTCTATCTAGGCTGGAATATTGCTGCACACTAACAGCACCTTTCAAGGCAGGTGAAATTGCTGACCTAGAAAATGTACAGAGAACCTTCACGGCGCGCATAACGGAGATAAAACACCTCAATTACTGGGAGCGCTTGAGGTTCCTGAACCTGTATTCCCTGGAACGCAGGCGGGAGAGATACATGATTATATACACCTAGAAAATCCTAGAGGGACTAGTACTGAACTTGCACACGAAAATCACTCACTACGAAAGCAAAAGACTTGGCAGACGATGCAACATCCCCCCAATGAAAAGCAGGGGTGTCACTAGCACGTTAAGGGACCATACAATAAGTGTCAGGGGCCCGAGACTGTTCAACTGCCTCCCAGCATACATAAGGGGGATTACCAACAGACCCCTGGCAGTCTTCAAGCTGGCACTGGACAAGCACCTAAAGTCGGTTCCTGATCAGCCGGGCTGTGGCTCGTACGTTGGTTTGCGTGCAGCCAGCAGTAACAGCCTGGTTGATCAGGCTCTGATCCACCAGGAGGCCTGGTCACAGACCGGGCCGCGGGGGCGTTGACCCCCGGAACTCTCTCCAGGTAAACTCCAGGTAAGACATTATGACCAGAGGAGATGCATATCCATGAGCAGAAATAGAGTGTAAAGTTGCAAAGCATAAAATGAGGACATTTTTGTGATTTTTTTGTGATTGGTTGTGCTCTTCCAACTCACTGTCCCAATGCATGCAAGTGGATGTCTTTACAGCAAGGACTGCACATTAATTTGTGATTTTAAAAATATTTCATGTTTACATTTTTAAGTTTTTAATTCTACTATTTAATACATAGTAGATTAACTATTATGCAGACAACTGCATTACTGTAACAGTAATTGTATAAATAATGTCAGTGCAGTAGTGAACGTGTATTAGACCAGCCAGTTGGACATGTACATGTGGCATGATTTGTGTCCTCTGGAATATTGACAAAAATCGAATATATCTGCTATTTTGAGCTCAGTTTCAAGCCCCTTCCATTTCTCAAACCAATCAAAATATCTGTTTCTGTAATAACTCCTCCATTCTATCAAATGTACCAAAAAATTGAGAATTAAACCACAAAAACCATCTGAAAATACACTGCAAAATTGCAGTCACAGTTTTGTTTTTTCTATCATGCATTCTGTGGGGGGCAGGATCTTTTGATATGGTGCACACTCACCACACAGACCCACTTTTTCATATCTAGGCCAAAATTTACTGCTCACAGCTTATCTAAGTGAGCTGAGCTCATCACACAGTAGTACTACAGCATGGACCCTAAGCTCAAAGCCATAGTACTATGGCATGGATTCCAAAAGGGTTAATATCAGTATTGTGTGAGGTGAGAAAAAATATTATTGCTGGGTAGTTTGACGGTAAACAGACAAATGTGCTTACTGACACTACCCAGAGTTCATCTGACTCCATAGCTTGGTTTACCTTAGCCTACCAGTGCTAAGTGCCAACAAATTTTTATGATTATTTTTGTTATTTATTCATTATTTTATTTGGCTCAACAGACAGAGGATCAAGCCCTCACCATGTCTTATTCTTAATGATCCATTTGTGGTATGTCATGTCAAATATTCAAAAAACTTTCAGATTTTGGAATTTTGGATAAAAGATTCTGCACTGTAGAATACAAAAGAGTGCAGGAACATCTGTAATCCCCTTGTAACTAACATCTGTAATCCCTTTGTAACTAAGGTTCATGGTATAAAAAAGCAGGATTTGTCAGAATTACATAAAAATATTTTGTTATAGTAGAAGCAGTATCATTCTGGAAGAATCGTGGAGATGATATAACCAATAATGATATATGTTTGGATTGAAACATTGTACACTGTATTTATAGCATGTCCTTAATAGCATGACAAGTGCCACTCCCAATAAAGTTACCCCTTTAGGATACACAGTATCTAAAATATCACTGCTGATACATTTTTATATGCCATAAAACTAGTGCTTAAAACAAAAATGTCTCTGGTCTGTCAACTGCAATACCGTAACCCGGTGGTCTGGTGGCTAAAGCTCCCGCTTCACACACGGAGGGCCCGGGTTCGATTCCCGGCGGGTGGAAATTCCGACACGTTTCCTTACACCTATTGTCCTGTTCACCTAGCAGCAAATAGGTACCTGGGTGTTAGTCGACTGGTGTGGGTCGCATCCTGGGGGACAAGATTAAGGACCCCAATGGAAATAAGTTAGACAGTCCTCGATGACGCACTGACTTTCTTGGGTTATCCTGGGTGGCTAACCCTCCGGGGTTAAAAATCCGAACAAAATCTTATCTTATCTTATCTTAACCCCAGCTACTCTTGCCTGTACTCTTTCTTTTCTTCAATCTTTATCTTGTCTCTGGACAACTGTCTAAAGTATATAATAGGAAACCTTATACAAATCGAATTACTTTACTAATAAGTTTTCTTTACAAACATCAGCAATACCATAACTAGCATAGAAGTTAATTTCTCCCATTTTTTCTTCTGGCACATACTTACCAATGAACCACTTGATATCAGCTGGGGGATTGCCATAGTGGGAGATGCACTTTATTGTAGCTGGCTGATCTTCCTGCACAGTGAAGTTCTGCCCTGCCAACACTTGTTGTGTCTCAACCTCCAACTGAGGGCGGTTGGGTGCCACTGGTGGGGTCCAACAGCCACACACACACATGTAACATAAAATAATGGTCAAACTAACATTTATGGATAAATTTTGGACTATTTACAATTGGAATATTAACATAAAATATTTCCAGGCTGACATACATATAGAATTAAAAAATACTGAAATTAATTTAGGTATGTATGTATGTATGGGAGTGTAACTGTTTTACAGCCTGTAATTGTTTTACATGATAGTAGTATTGCTGGTATCTTCTTTTCTGTCTCATAAACATGCAAGATTTCAGGTACATCTTGCTACTTCTACTTACACTCAGGTCACACTACACTTCCATGTACAAGCATATATATACACACCCCTTTGGGTTTTCTTCTATTTTCACACTAGTTCTTGTTCTTGTTTATTTCCTCTTATCTCCATGGGGAAGTTTAACAGAAATCTTCCTCCATGAGCCATGCGTGTCGTAAGAGGTGACTAAAATGTTGGAAGTAAGGGGCTAGTAACCCACCCCCTTTGCAGTATACATTACTAAAGTTAAAAAGAGAAACTTTTGTTTTTCTTTTTGGGTCACTCTGCTTCAGTGGGTTGTGGCCAGTGCGTTGAAAAATTATATATATATATATATATATATATATATATATATATATATATATATATATATATATATATATATATATATATATATATATATATATATTTATGTATATATATATATAAATATATATATATATATACATATGTATATATATATATATATTTTATTATTATTATCACACTGGCTGATTCCCACCAAGGCAGGGTGGCCCGAAAAAGAAAAACTTTCACCATCATTCACTCCATCACTGTCTTGCCAGAAACGTGCTTTACACTACAGTATATATATATATATATATATATATATATATATATATATATATATATATATATATATATATATATATATATATATATATATATATATATATATACATATATATACATATATATATATACATATATATATATATATATATAACATATATATAAAATAT
The DNA here is from genome assembly GCF_038502225.1 of Cherax quadricarinatus. Classification (NCBI taxonomy): domain Eukaryota; kingdom Metazoa; phylum Arthropoda; class Malacostraca; order Decapoda; family Parastacidae; genus Cherax; species Cherax quadricarinatus. Next base: position 13,342,008 of record NC_091333.1, on the reverse strand, counting down.
ATATATATATATAACATATATATAAAATATATATATACAGTGGACCCCCGCATAACGATGGCATCACATAGCGATTAATCCGCATACCGCTTACTTTAATCGCAAAAATTTTGCCGCGCATACCGATTAAAAACCCGCTCACCGATTTTCGTCCGAGACGCGTCCAATGTGCGCCCTCAGCCAGCCTCACATGTGCCGCCCGTGCCATTGTTTACCAGCCAGCCTCCGCGGTAACATCCAAGCATACACTCGGAATATTTCGTATTATTACAGTGTTTTCGGTGCTGTTTCTGGAAAATAAGTGACCATGGGCCCCAAGAAAGCTTCTAGTGCCAACCGTACACCAATAAGGGTGAGAATTCCCATTGAAATGAAGAAAGAGATCATTGATAAGTATGAAAGTGGAGTGCGTATCGCCGACCTAGTCAAGTTGTACAAGAAACCCCAATCAACCATCGCTACTATTGTGGGCACCAGAAAGACAATCAAGGAAGCTGTTCTTGCCAAAGGTTTAACTGTGTTTTCGAAACAAAGATCGCAAGTGATGGAAGATGTTGAGAGACTCTTATTGGTGTGGATAAATGAAAAACAGCTAGCAGGAGATAGCGTCTCTCAAGCGATCATATGTGAAAAGGCTAGGAAGTTGCATGAGGATTTAATTAAAAAAATGCCTGCAACTAGTGATGATGTGAGTGAATTTAAGGCCAGCAAAGGTTGGTTTGAGAGATTTAAGAAGCGTAGTGGCATCCATAGTGTGATAAGGCATGGTGAGGCTGCCAGTTCGGACCACAAAGCGGCTGAAAAATATGTGCAGGAATTCAAGGAGTACATAGACAGTGAAGGACTGAAACCTGAACAAGTGTTTAATTGTGATGAAACAGGCCTGTTCTGGAAGAAAATGCCAAGCAGGACCTACATTACTCAGGAGGAAAAGGCACTCCCAGGACATAAGCCTATGAAAGACAGGCTTACTTAGTTGATGTGTGCCAATGCTAGTGGTGATTGCAAAGTTAAGCCTTTATTAGTGTATCACTCTGAAACTCCCAGAGCGTTCAGGCAAAAGAATGTCCTCAAGGATAATTTGTGTGTGCTGTGGAGGGCAAACAGTAAGGCATGGGTCACTAGGGACTTTTTCTATAACTGGTTACACCATGCATTTGCCCCCAATGTGAAAGATTACCTAACTGAAAAGAAATTAGACCTTAAGTGCCTCCTGGTGTTAGACAATGCCCCTGGTCATCCTACAGACGTGGCAGAGCGACTTTATGGGGACATGAGCTTCATTAAGGTGAAGTTTTTGCCTCCTAATACCACTCCTCTCCTGCAGCCCATGGACCAGCAGGTTATTGCAAACTTCAAAAAACTGTACACAAAAGCTCTGTTTGAAAGGTGCTTTGTAGTGACCTCAGAAACTCAACTGACTCTAAGAGAGTTTTGGAGAGAGCACTTTAATATCCTCAATTGTGTAAACCTTATAGGTAAGGCTTGGGAGGGAGTGACTAAGAAGACCTTGAACTCTGCTTGGAAGAAACTGTGGCCAGAATGTGTAGACAAAAGGGATTTTGAAGGGTTTGAGGCTAACCCTGAGAATCCTGTGCCAGTTGAGGAATCCATTGTGGCATTGGGAAAGTCCTTGGGGTTGGAGGTTAGTGGGGAGGATGTGGAAGAGTTGGTGGAGGAGGACAATGAAGAACTAACCACTGATGAGCTGATAGATCAACTTCAAGAGCAAGAGGCCAGACCTGGGGAAACTGGTTCAGAGGAGGGGAGAGAGAAATTGAAGAAGTTGCCTACTACAAAGATAAAGGAAATCTGTGCAAAGTGGCTTGAAGTGCAAACCTTCATGGATGAAAATCACCCTCACACAGCTATTGCAAGATGTGCTGGTGATTATTACACTGACAATGTTGTGAAACACTTTAGGCAAGTCATAAAGGAACGAGAGGTACAGGCCACTATGGACAGATATCTTGTGCGAAAGAAGTCCAGTGACTCTGAAGCTGGCCCTAGTGGCATTAAAAGAAGAAGGGAAGTAACCCCAGAAAAGGACTTGCTACCTCAAGTCCTAATGGAAGGGGATTCCCCTTCTAAACACTAACACTCTCTCTCCCCTCCTCCCATCCCATCAATCATCACCAGATCTTCAATAAAAGTAAGTGTCATGTAATTGTGCATGCCTTTTTCAGTTTGTGTGTATTAAAATTAACATTTCATGTGGTAAAAAAATTTTTTTTTCATACTTTTGGGTGTCTTGCACGGATTAATTTTATTTCCATTATTTCTTATGGGGAAAATTCATTCACATAACGATTATTTCGCATAACAATTACCCCTCTTGCACGGATTAAAATCGTTAACCGGGGGTCCACTGTATATATATATATTTTTTTTTTTTTTCAACAAGTTGGTCGTCTCCCACCGAGGCAGGGTGACCCAAAAAAGAAAGAAAATCCCCAAAAAGAAAATACTTTCATCATCATTCAACACTTTCACCACACTCACACATTATCACTGCTTTTGCAGAGGTGCTCAGAATACAACAGTTTAGAAGCATATACGTATAAAGATACACAACATATCCCTCCAAACTGCCAATATCCCAAACCCCTCCTTTAAAGTGCAGGCATTGTACTTCCCATTTCCAGGACTCAAGTCCGACTATATGAAAATAACCGATTTCCCTGAATCCCTTCACTAAATATTACCCTGCTCACACTCAAACAGATCGTCAGGTCCCGAGTATCATTCGTCTCCATTCACTCCTATCTAACACGCTCATGCATGTTGGAAGTAAGGGGTTAGTAACCCCCTTTGCAGTATACATTACTAAAGTTAAAAAGAGAAACTTTTGTTTTTCTTTTTGGGTCACCCTGCTTCAGTGGGTTGTGGCCAGTGCGTTGAAAGATATATATATATATATATATATATATATATATATATATATTTTTTTTTTTTTTTATTATCACACCGGCCGATTCCCACCAAGGCAGGGTGGCCCGAAAAAGAAAAACTTTCACCATCATTCACTCCATCACTGTCTTGCCAGAAGGGTGCTTTACACTACAGTTTTTAAACTGCAACATTAACACCCCTCCTTCAGAGTGCAGGCACTGTACTTCCCATCTCCAGGACTCAAGTCCGGCCTGCCGGTTTCCCTGAATCCCTTCATAAATGTTACTTTGCTCACACTCCAACAGCACGTCAAGTATTAAAAACCATTTGTCTCCATTCACTCCTATCAAACACGCTCACGCATGCCTGCTGGAAGTCCAAGCCCCTCGCACACAAAACCTCCTTTACCCCCTCCCTCCAACCCTTCCTAGGCCGACCCCTACCCCGCCTTCCTTCCACTACAGACTGATACACTCTTGAAGTCATTCTGTTTCGCTCCATTCTCTCTACATGTCCGAACCACCTCAACAACCCTTCCTCAGCCCTCTGGACAACAGTTTTGGTAATCCCGCACCTCCTCCTAACTTCCAAACTACGAATTCTCTGCATTATATTCACACCACACATTGCCCTCAGACATGACATCTCCACTGCCTCCAGCCTTCTCCTCGCTGCAACATTCATCACCCACGCTTCACACCCATATAAGAGCGTTGGTAAAACTATACTCTCATACATTCCCCTCTTTGCCTCCAAGGACAAAGTTCTTTGTCTCCACAGACTCCTAAGTGCACCACTCACTCTTTTTCCCTCATCAATTCTATGATTATATAACTTTAGTAATGTATACTGCAAAGGGGGTTACTAACCCCTTACTTCCAACATGCATGAGCGTGTTAGATAGGAGTGAATGGAGACGAATGATACTCGGGACCTGACGATCTGTTGGAGTGTGAGCAGGGTAATATTTAGTGAAGGGATTCAGGGAAACCGGTTATTTTCATATAGTCGGACTTGAGTCCTGGAAATGGGAAGTACAATGCCTGCACTTTAAAGGAGGGGTTTGGGATATTGGCAGTTTGGAGGGATATGTTGTGTATCTTTATACGTATATGCTTCTAAACTGTTGTATTCTGAGCACCTCTGCAAAAGCAGTGATAATGTGTGAGTGTGGTGAAAGTGTTGAATGATGATGAAAGTATTTTCTTTTTGGGGATTTTCTTTCTTTTTTGGGTCACCCTGCCTCGGTGGGAGACGACCAACTTGTTGAAAAAAAAAAAAAATATATATATATACAGTGGACCCCCGGTTAACGATTTTAATCCGTGCAAGAGGGGTAATTGTTATGTGAAATAATCGTTATGTGAATGAATTTTCCCCATAAGAAATAATGGAAATAAAATTAATATATATATATATATATATATATATATATATATATATATATATATATATATATATATATATATATATATATATATATATATATATATATATATATATATATATATATATATATATATATATATATATATATATATATATATATATATATATATATATATATATATATATATATATATATATATATATATATATATATATATATATATATATATATATTGATTACAGAGTGTACCACTAGAACACCTAGCATGGCTAGGCATTTCGGGCAGACTTAGTTTAATTCTTAATTTTAAAATAATACAAATTATGAGGTAAGTTGGTATTATGGCTAAGTGACTAAATACTAGTTTGTGAGTTTAGCAATGTGAATGCTTTTTTTTTGGCACAGTACATAGTTTCAGTATTGGAGTATCACAGGATTCATTATTTTAAGATTGAGATTAATATTTCTGTTTATGGGCAAATGGGTGAGTGAGTGTAAGTGTGAACCACAAGGTGGTATTCATGTAGTTAGTTAGCTTATATACTGTAGTCAGATTGACTGAACACATCGACTCCAGGCTGAGGGACTGATTACCTCAAACTCCTCCTCTCCTTACACCTTTCTGCTTTGTATTGGACTGATGAAGCCACTGTGTGGTGAAACGTTACCTCAAAAAAGATTCCCATATGTTGCATAAGTGTCTCAATCTTCAACTTGTCGGTTTTCAAAACTATTCATCACAACTGTCAGACATTGCATCATCATGGGATCTTGATACAAATAATTCTTCAAAACTTGTCCAACCTTTGGAAGAAGACCTACTTCGACTAATGAATGGTACCACTATGACCCCGCCTCCTCCTGCTTTGCCTCATCTGACTACTGAGAGTCGAAGATCAAAATGAATTTTTTATGAGAGAGCCACAAAATTTGATTAACACAAGCCTATCCGATGTTATCCTGACGCCAAATGACTTCGAACAGGCGATAAATGACATGCCCATGCACTCTGCCCCAGGGCCAGACTCATGGAACTCTGTGTTCATCAAGAACTGCAAGAAGCCCCTATCACGAGCCTTTTCCATCCTATGGAGAGGGAGCATGGACATGGGGGTCGTCCCTCAGTTACTAAAAACAACAGACATAGCCCCACTCCACAAAGGGGGCAGTAAAGCAACAGCAAAGAACTACAGACCAATAGCACTAACATCCCATATCATAAAAATCTTTGAAAGGGTCCTAAGAAGCAAGATCACCACCCATCTAGAAACCCATCAGTTACACAACCCAGGGCAACATGGGTTTAGAACAGGTCGCTCCTGTCTGTCTCAACTACTGGATCACTACGACAAGGTCCTAAATGCACTAGAAGACAAAAAGAATGCAGATGTAATATATACAGACTTTGCAAAAGCCTTCGACAAGTGTGACCATGGCGTAATAGCGCACAAAATGCGCGCTAAAGGAATAACAGGAAAAGTCGGTCGATGGATCTATAATTTCCTCACTAACAGAACACAGAGAGTAGTCGTCAACAGAGTAAAGTCCGAGGCAGCTACGGTGAAAAGCTCTGTTCCACAAGGCACAGTACTAGCTCCCATCTTGTTCCTCATCCTCATATCCGACATAGACAAGGATGTCAGCCACAGCACCGTGTCTTCTTTTGCAGATGACACCCGAAACTGCATGACAGTGTCTTCCATTGCAGACACTGCAAGGCTCCAGGCGGACATCAACCAAATCTTTCAGTGGGCTGCAGAAAACAATATGAAGTTCAACGATGAGAAATTTCAATTACTCAGATATGGTAAACATGAGGAAATTAAATCTTCATCAGAGTACAAAACAAATTCTGGCCACAAAATAGAGCGAAACACCAACGTCAAAGACCTGGGAGTGATTATGTCGGAGGATCTCACCTTCAAGGACCATAACATTGTATCAATCGCATCTGCTAGAAAAATGACAGGATGGATAATGAGAACCTTCAAAACTAGGGAGGCCAAGCCCATGATGACACTCTTCAGGTCACTTGTTCTATCTAGGCTGGAATATTGCTGCACTCTAACAGCACCTTTCAAGGCAGGTGAAATTGCCGACCTAGAAAATGTACAGAGAACTTTCACGGCGCGCATAACGGAGATAAAACACCTCAATTACTGGGAGCGCTTGAGGTTTCTAAACCTGTATTCCCTGGAACGCAGGAGGGAGAGATACATGATTATATACACCTGGAAAATCCTAGAGGGACTAGTACCGAACTTGCACACGAAAATCACTCACTACGAAAGCAAAAGACTTGGCAGACGATGCACCATCCCCCCAATGAAAAGCAGGGGTGTCACTAGCACGTTAAGAGACCATACAATAAGTGTCAGGGGCCCGAGACTGTTCAACTGCCTCCCAGCACACATAAGGGGGATTACCAACAGACCCCTGGCAGTCTTCAAGCTGGCACTGGACAAGCACCTAAAGTCAGTTCCTGATCAGCCGGGCTGTGGCTCGTACGTTGGTTTGCGTGCAGCCAACAGCAACAGCCTGGTTGATCAGGCGCTGATCCACCAGGAGGCCTGGTCACAGACCGGGCCGCGGGGGCATTGACCCCCGAAACTCTCTCCAGGTAAACTCCAGTATATAAGCCACGTCTACAGCCCTATGTTGTACATTCTACAAGATTGATGGACTGAACACATTGACTCCAGGCTGAGGGACTGATTACCTCAAACTCCTCCTCTCTTTACACCTTTCTGCTTTGTACTGGACTGATGAAGCCACTGTGTGGCAAAACGTTACCTCAATGAAGATTCCCATATGTTTCATAGGTGTCTCAATCTTCAGAATTAGGCATAAAAACAATAAAAATGTAAAATGCATATACATTACACTCATTACTTACCTTAAAACACTTGTAGTCTTAATGTAAGGTGAGAAGTGAGCAGTATTTATTGCAGGAAGTCTGGTGTGGTAGCCTGCCCACATACCACACTTGACAATTATGCTAATTTATTTTACTATGATTATATATACTGTATTTTGTTTATGTGATATGTGGGGTGTTTCTTATATAATTTCGAAAAAATATGTCATAGATGGATTAATAAAAATGTTTATAATAATGTAATAGTATATGACACTTAAAGTGTCTCAGAGTGATTCTTATTATTATTATTATGCTTATTGTCACTGACATACCTTGTTCACTAAGTTTAATCATTTCTAACTTGGCATTTAAAGTAAGAGGTTTATGACTCCTCTTTCTATCACAACTGCCCTTAGACATCATTGTAAATGAGAGAGAATAAGTAAATGAGAGGGAATGAGTAAACGAGAGAATGAGTAAATGAGAGAGAATGAGTAAATGAGAGAGAACGAGTAAATGAGAGAGAATGGGTAAATGAGAGAGAACGAGCAAATGAGAAAGAACAATTAAATGAGACACATGAAGCTCACAGAGAATGTAAAGAAACTGAGAGTAAACGGGTGGTGGGCAGTCAGACGAATACGTATTACTGCCTATCTACTAGCTGCTGATGTGTGTTCATTTTGCATTATCTATGCATTTGTGAAATGTTTTCTCCACAAGTTATCTTCATGTTCATGCAGTCAAATACATAACAGCAACACTCCCATTCTTATGCAACACACCTTTTTGAGAGCTAGTGATGCTATTTATGGGTGAAGGCATACAAAAGAAATATTTTTCTACAGTTATACACAGTTTCTCTGGTGGTGTGGTACTAGAGAAAACATGTTACAGGAATTATTGTCAAACACTCCTATATGCCTGACCAGCTAACACACCTCACAAATATATTAATTTGTTTTATTATGACTGTATATACATGTATTTTGTTTATATGATATGAGGGATGTTTCTTATATAATTTTGAAAAAAGTCATAGATGGATTAATGAAAATGTCTATAACAGCATAGTAATATGCAACATTTAAAGTGCCTCAGAGTAATTATTATTATTATTATTATTATTATTATTATTATTATTATTATTATTATTATTATTATTATTATGCTTATTGCATCTTCAACACTAGTGAGACACTCTTAGTGATTTTAATGTACCTGCACACTAGCACAGTAAGTTTACTTAGGTACAGGTACACATAAGTACAATTATCAGAGTATGTATAAAATAGACAATAACTTTAAAACACTTGAAACTTTGGAAAGTTTCCAGACATAATTGAGAGAGACATGTAGTTTACAAAGCCTGTAAACAAACAGAATAGTGCATGGACACTGTAATAGCAAATCAGGAGCTGTATAAATGAATTTTTGAATATAATTTGAAATATCCATATTAGTGAAGTGCCATAAAGCAAAGCGCTGTAAAGCAAAGCACCATAAAGCGGGGCTCTACTGTATATGCATTTTAGGCCTAGCTATACTGCTCACTCAGTACATGATAATGTAAACATGTTATCAGGCTTTTATATGCATTTAAAAGTGAACAAAGGCTGTTTCACTTTACAGTGATATTTACTTTACAGCAGTAGCCTGGAATCTAACCTGCTGTATAAGTGAGGCCCACTTGTAGTTGCAAGAGGTAGAAATGACTTGCTTTTAACCCATACTGCCCTAGTTTGTGCATTTGTTATGAATTCATGTGATTAGTAACCTTGCTTCTTAAAACTCTTTCAAAGATTTTTATATGGAATGTTAGTGCCATCAGTCAATGGCTTTTTGCTACTGCTTTGCTGCCACCTTTGCAGAGTGGGGATATATATATATAAATTTTTAAAGAACATGAAAGAAATTTCTTGGAATTCTTGGTGAACATGGTGTTCTATGAGTCTAGACCTATGGCAGAGTCAATGGTCTTGCTGTCAGTGCCTTTTTTGAAGTGAGGGTAACGTTACATCGAAAATTATTGAGATATTTCTCTTGAATCATATAACAGTGAGACACATCTAATTACATTTATTTCGTTAGCAAGCTAAATGGTGAGGTGACAGACTGGTGGAAATAAGAGTGTAAGATGGCAATGATATTGCAGGATAAGGAAGGAGGGTGCAAGCTCAAATGTATATTAGTAAAATGCTTAAGTACAAACCAGCTGTGGTGGGCAATCACTGACCTCTAACAACAAGTTCAGCTATCCTGGATGTAAGGGCATCATGAGCTGTGAAGGCAGAGGCGGTGACCTGACACTCCCACTCCCCATCATCCACTTCGCTAGCATCCAAGATCCTGATGGAGCAGTCCCCAGCCTCTCGATCACCAGACCACTCATACTTACCCACAAACATTCCCTGAGGCTGTGAAAGACTTCAAATATAACACTTACTCTGGCAATGGAAAATATTTACATTTTTTATAATTAATATATTCTGAGAGTTTTATATATTTATGTATTTTATTTTAAAACACCCACCAAAAATGGAAACAAGAAAGGTATGGAGATGATGCAGCAAAAGTTTAAAATGCAGAGGATATAGTTAAAATATTCTTCACACTATTATTTGAATTATGCTTTTTAAATTCAAGATGTAAATGTGACTCCTAGATACTTACATTAGAGACCTAGGAGCATAAGGTTTTACATATGCGATATGTCCACCTCCAATAAACCTGAAGATGACAGGCAACTTTCAACATGTGAAAAACAGTACTTTTGATATTAACCATAGTTAGCCTAATGGTAGACATTTTTGTAGTTAGGCAGGTTAAGCAGGTACCCATTTCCATAGGTTTATTGCTCTCAAGGAGAATGAGCAATTCTTGCTATGTTTTCTTCACTGTAATTTGACAAGTTACAACTTGTCATCTCTTGTATGTTTATTAGACAACTTTACAAAAGAGTTTTCAGAGTACAAGCTATCAGCCATCCTGAGCATCATTTCCCAGACCAATGCTTTAAACAGCTGAATAAGAGAAGCATGCACTCTCTATATATTATACATTCCATTAAGATAAATAAAAAAAGAATAGACAGAGACTGCAGAAGAATACATCATTAAAAAAAATTAATGTCAGAACTCCCTAAATATTAGTTTCCACATGAGATATACACCAAAATGCATATAAAAGCATAAATGGCCAGTCTGAATTACAATGAATAGGGGTGCATCTTTCAGGGGGTAGGGGTGATATAGCCAGCTCGACTGAAGTAGCTGATGCTAAATTTAATGAGATTTTAAACTGATGGAAGATAGAGTTATGGGCATGCATGGAGAAACAAAAGGGTCGCAGTGCTAGGGATGGAAGAAGCAAGAACTGTCAAAGAATTTTAGGTAAACATATGGAGAAAATGATAGCTCACAAAAAAGATACTAACAAAAGCAAAAAAAATTGTATAAAATGAAACAGGGAAGAAAGGTGAAGCAATAACTTCCTTAGCACCTACTGTACAAATAGCTGGAACACATGGCATTAAAAAAAGGTGAGCTGAGATTTACTGCATGCAGAGAAAACAAAAATTAGCTATTAGAATGATCACACAGTCAGAAAAGAGCAAAGTGATGAGAGAATAAAAATATCAGCAATGAAATTTTGGATATCAGATTCGAGGGACGGAGTGTAGAGGAAGTAAATGTATTCAGATACTCGGGAGTGGACTTGTGAGCTGATGGTTGTATGAGAAATAAAGTGAACCATAGAATTTACAAAGGAAAAAAAGGGGAATAGTACAGTGAGGCATAAGTTGAGAAAAAGAACTTTATTCATGAAGGCAAAAAAGGGAGGGCGGGAATGTATTAGAGTACATACAGGGGTACCAACACTGTTGTATAGGTGTGAAGCATGAGTTTTAAACACTGAAGAATGCTAGAGGCAGTGGAAATGAGATGGCATGTTTGATAGCAATGTGTGGTGTGAATATTATGCAGGGAATTCAGAGTTTGGAGATTAGGATGTGTGGGATTACCAAAAATATATTCAGAGGACTGAGTAGGGATTGTTAAGGTGGTATGTACATTTAGAAAGGAGGGAGTAAAACAGGAAGTCTTGGAGAGTGTATAAATCTATAGTGGAATTCTGGTTCAGAAAACCGACGGGTTCTCTGGGTTCTCTGAACCAGTTCTCTTGATAATGAATTTAAAGTTCTAAGATTTACCTGCTATTTTGCATGCTCATGAGACACAAATAAAAGAACATCTTATAACCATTAGTTTTAGAAAAACTAGGATACAAAAACACTTGTGATAGCTGATGGTACCTTTGCCATGCTAACATTTTGTGATAGAAGGCAGCCAAAGATCAGAGATGAAAGTGAAAAACTGGTGGTTCAATGGTGCTTTTAGTTTGCATCCAAGGGACTTGATGTACATGTAAATTTTTATACCAAAACTACTCATGAAGGAATAGTCCATTCTATTTCAGAAATGCAATTATTGGTATATTTAATACAGTTGTGCAATGAATAAAAAAAAAGCCTATACACGTATAATGTAAGGAATGTTCTTCAAGTCTTTTATTGTACTGAAAGAATAAGAAAATTGCATTGGCTTCCATGCTATTTTTGGGGAAACATAATAAAAAAATTATTTAGCACTGAAGGCTGTAAAAGATGATAACCAAGAAATTGAAATTAATTACCTTGCCATCCTTCTGCCAAGAGCACGTGCCCTGCTTGTTGTACACTTTGCAGGCCAGCACCACATTGCCACCAGGGTTCACCTCTGTCCTGCTCGGCTCCTGGTTCCATGTCTGGGTCCCATCGCACTCTGGAAAGCAAAGATTGGGTGGTTATTCAAAGATATTTGTCCAGGGAGAAGAGAGAAAGAAGGAAGAAATACATATAGAAGATGAATATTTGGTGAGAAGTAGAGAATACTTTAAGTCTCTAGAGGTGCTACAAGTAATAACATTTCTTAGTCAGAACTGAAAGTAGTTATGCACTTGGTGGAGGTAAATGTGTGAATATATATGGTGTGGCAGGCTCAAGCAAACATGATAATCAGATGTGCTTCTGTTTCTGAAAGATCTGAGAGAGGCACAGTAGACCCTCAACCAATGATATTAATCCATTAAAGAGAGCTTGTTGTTAGTTGAATTGATCGTTAGTCAAATTAATTTTCCCCATAAGAAAAAATGAAAATGCAATTAATCCATTTCAGACACCCAAAGGATGAAAAAAATTTTCACATGAAATATACATTTTCCTTCACAGAAACAGAAGGATACATGCACAATAAATACTGTACTAAATGAAGAATAAGTGACACTTATTCTTCATTTAGTACAGTACTTATTGTGCATGTATCCACTGGGAACAACTTCAGAGTCACTGGACCTCTGTCGTACCAAAAATCTTTCCATAGAGCTCTGTACCTCACTTTTCTTTAAGATTTTCCCAAAATGGGCCACAACATTGTCATTGTAAAAGTCACCAGCACGGCTTGCAATAGCTGTGTCAGGGTGATTTTCATTCATAAAGGTTTGCACGTCAACCCATTTTGCACAAATTTCCTTAATCTTTGAAGAAGGCAACTTCCTCCATTTCTCTCTCCCCTCCTCTCAAGCAATTTCCTCAGTTGTGTCCTCTTGCTGTTGCAGATGCTCTTGCAGCTCCTCAGTGGTTAGTTCTTCATCGTCATCCTCCACCAACTCTTCCACATCCTCCCCACTAACCTCCAACCCCATGGACTTCCCCAATGCCACAATAGATTCCACAACTGGCATAGGCTTTTCAGGGTTAGCCCCTTACCCTTCAAAATCCCTCTCTTCCACACATTGTGGCCACAATTTCCTCCAAGCAGAGTTCAAGGTCCTGTTAGTCACTCCCTTCCAGGCCTTACCTATAAGGTTTATGCAACTGAGGATACTAAAGTGATCTTTACGAGTCTCTTAGGGTCAATTGAGTGTCTGAGGTCACCTCAAAGCACTTTTGAAACATTGCTTTGATGTACAGTTTTTAAAATTTGAAATGACCTGCTGGTCCATGGGCTGGAGGAGAGGAGTGGTATTAGGAGGCAAGAATTTCACTTTGATAAAACTCAAGTCCCCCAAAATTCGCTCTGGCAACTCTGAAGGATGAGCAGGAGCATTGTCTAATACCAGGAGGTAATTTTCCAGGGGCCACAGATATATCAGATCACTTTCTAGTTGTAGCTACACTGAGAGTAAAAGGTAGATGGGATACAAGGAGAATAGAAGCATCAGGGAAGAGAGAGGTGAAGGTTTATAAACTAAAAGAGGAGGCAGTTAGGGTAAGATATAAACAGCTATTGGAGGATAGATGGGCTAATGAGAGCATAGGCAATGGGGTCGAAGAGGTATGGGGTAGGTTTAAAAATGTAGTGTTAGAGTGTTCAGCAGAAGTTTGTGGTTACAGGAAAGTGGGTGCAGGAGGGAAGAGGAGCGATTGGTGGAATGATGATGTAAAGAGAGTAGTAAGGGAGAAAAAGTTAGCATATGAGAAGTTTTTACAAAGTAGAAGTGATGCAAGGAGGGAAGAGTATATGGAGAAAAAGAGAGAAGTTAAGAGAGTGGTGAAGCAATGTAAAAAGAGAGCAAATGAGAGAGTGGGTGAGATGTTATCAACAAATTTTGTTGAAAATAAGAAAAAGTTTTGGAGTGAGATTAACAAGTTAAGAAAGCCTAGAGAACAAATGGATTTGTCAGTTAAAAATAGGAGAGGAGAGTTATTAAATGGAGAGTTAGAGGTATTGGGAAGATGGAAGGAATATTTTGAGGAATTGTTAAATGTTGATGAAGATAGGGAAGCTGTGATTTCGTGTATAGGGCAAGGAGGAAAAACATCTTGTAGGAGTGAGGAAGAGCCAGTTGTGAGTGTGGGGGAAGTTCGTGAGGCAGTAGGTAAAATGAAAGGGGGTAAGGCAGCCGGGATTGATGGGATAAAGATAGAAATGTTAAAAGCAGGTGGGGATATAGTTTTGGAGTGGTTGGTGCAATTATTTAATAAATGTATGGAAGAGGGTAAGGTACCTAGGGATTGGCAGAGAGCATGCATAGTTCCTTTGTATAAAGGCAAAGGGGATAAAAGAGAGTGCAAAAATTATAGGGGGATAAGTCTGTTGAGTGTACCTGGTAAAGTGTATGGTAGAGTTATAATTGAAAGAATTAAGAGTAAGACGGAGAATAGGATAGCAGATGAACAAGGAGGCTTTAGGAAAGGTAGGGGGTGTGTGGACCAGGTGTTTACAGTGAAACATATAAGTGAACAGTATTTAGATAAGGCTAAAGAGGTCTTTGTGGCATTTATGGATTTGGAAAAGGCGTATGACAGGGTGGATAGGGGGGCAATGTGGCAGATGTTGCAAGTGTATGGTGTAGGAGGTAGGTTACTGAAAGCAGTGAAGAGTTTTTACGAGGATAGTGAGGCTCAAGTTAGAGTATGTAGGAAAGAGGGAAATTTTTTCCCAGTAAAAGTAGGCCTTAGACAAGGATGTGTGATGTCACCGTGGTTGTTTAATATATTTATAGATGGGGTTGTAAGAGAAGTAAATGCGAGGGTCTTGGCAAGAGGCGTGGAGTTAAAAGATAAAGAATCACACACAAAGTGGGAGTTGTCACAGCTGCTCTTTGCTGATGACACTGTGCTCTTGGGAGATTCTGAAGAGAAGTTGCAGAGATTGGTGGATGAATTTGGTAGGGTGTGCAAAAGAAGAAAATTAAAGGTGAATACAGGAAAGAGTAAGGTTATGAGGATAACAAAAAGATTAGGTGATGAAAGATTGAATATCAGATTGGAGGGAGAGAGTATGGAGGAGGTGAACGTATTCAGATATTTGGGAGTGGACGTGTCAGCGGATGGGTCTATGAAAGATGAGGTGAATCATAGAATTGATGAGGGAAAAAGAGTGAGTGGTGCACTTAGGAGTCTGTGGAGACAAAGAACTTTGTCCTTGGAGGCAAAGAGGGGAATGTATGAGAGTATAGTTTTACCAACGCTCTTATATGGGTGTGAAGCGTGGGTGATGAATGTTGCAGCGAGGAGAAGGCTGGAGGCAGTGGAGATGTCATGTCTGAGGGCAATGTGTGGTGTGAATATAATGCAGAGAATTCGTAGTTTGGAAGTTAGGAGGAGGTGCGGGATTACCAAAACTGTTGTCCAGAGGGCTGAGGAAGGGTTGATGAGGTGGTTCGGACATGTAGAGAGAATGGAGCGAAACAGAATGACTTCAAGAGTGTATCAGTCTGTAGTGGAAGGAAGGCGGGGTAGGGGTCGGCCTAGGAAGGGTTGGAGGGAGGGGGTAAAGGAGGTTTTGTGTGCGAGGGGCTTGGACTTCCAGCAGGCATGCGTGAGCGTGTTTGATAGGAGTGAATGGAGACAAATGGTTTTTAATACTTGACGTGCTGTTGGAGTGTGAGCAAAGTAACATTTATGAAGGGATTCAGGGAAACCGGCAGGCCGGACTTGAGTCCTGGAGATGGGAAGTACAGTGCCTGCACTCTGAAGGAGGGGTGTTAATGTTGCAGTTTAAAAACTGTAGTGTAAAGCACCCTTCTGGCAAGACAGTGATGGAGTGAATGATGGTGAAAGTTTTTCTTTTTCGGGCCACCCTGCCTTGGTGGGAATCGGCCGGTGTGATAATAATAATAAAATAATTTTCCAGGAGGTAATTTTTCACAGTGGGGCCAAACCCATGATAAAACCAATCATAGAAAATGTCCCTAGTGACCCATGCCTTACTGTTTGCCCTCCACATCACACACAAATTAGCCTTGATGACATTGTTTTTCTTGGACACTCTGGGAGTTTCAGAGTGAAACACGAGTAGAGGCTTCACTTTGCAATCCCCACTAGCATCACAACACAACATTAAAGTAACCCTGTCCTTCATAGGCTTGTGTCCTGGGAGTGCTTTTTCCTTTTGTGTAATGTAGGTCCTGTTTGGCATTTTCTTCCAAAACAGGCCTGTTTCATCACAATTAAACACTTGTTGGGGGTTTTAATCCTTCAGCCTCTATGTACTCCTTGAATTCCTGTGCATATTTTTCAGCTGCTTTTTGGTCCAAACTGGCAGCCTCACCATGCCTTACCACACTGTGTATGCCAATACAATTCCTAAATCTCTCAAACCAACCTTTGCTGGCCTTAAATTCACTCACATCACCACTAGTTGCAGGTCTTTTTTTTAATTAAATCTTCATGCAGCTGCCTTGCCTTTTCACATATGATTGATTGAGAGATGCTGTCTCCTGATATCTGTTTTTTGTTTATCCACACCAATAACAGTCTCTCAACATCTTCGAGTACTTGCGATCTGTGTTTCGAAAACATACTAGCACCTTTCGCAAGAACAGCTTCCTGGATTGCCTTTCTGTTGGCCAAGATAGTAGCAATGGTTGATTGGAGTTTGTTATACAACCTGGCCAGCTCGGAGACACACACTCCAGTTTCATACTTTGTGATTATCTCCTTCTTCATTCTCACCCTTTTTATCACAGGGTTGGCACTAAAAGCTTTCTTTGGGCCCATGGTGGCTTATTTAGCAGTTACAAGCACTAAAAACACTGGAATAATACAAAATGTACCGAATGTATGCGTGGAAGTGACTGCACTGGCTTGTAAACATTGGCACACTAACTGAAGGCAGGGCAGCTAAGGAGCATTCAGGCCACATGGCCGTGTGGACGCATTCGAGACAAATGATGTTAGTCGAGTTTTTCATTGTTAGTCAGGCCAAAATTTTTACGCTAAAATGCTTCGTTAGTCGATTTTATCGTTAGATGATGCCTTCGTTGGTTGAGGGTCCACTGTACCTCCATATCTTAACAAGCCTAGTCCTCTTTAAGTAGAAAAGTGTTGCACAAATTTCTTATGCAATTAAATATCAGTATTGAAGATATGAAATCAATCAGGAGAAACAATTACAAGTTATCCCACACAAAGTAATTTAAATTTTCCACAAAGATATACCAGCTTTGCAAGCTTAAGACCAATCAGAAGAGTTAATCTCCAGTCACTGAACAGACCCCAATATACAACGAAGTTATATACAGTGGACCCGCGACCAGCGATGGCATCGATTAACGATAAATCTGACTAGCAATACATTTTAACGCAAAAATTTTGCCTCAACTAGCGCTTAAAAACCCGACCAGCGCTATTCGTTCCGTACCATACGCATCCACTTTGGCCTGAGCGCGCCTCACTTGTCCCTTGGGTGCCAGTGTTTACAAGCCAACCAGCCACCGCGGTCGCTTCCAAACATACAACAACTGGAACATTTCATATTATCACAGCCTTTGTAGTGATTGCACCTGCAAAATAAGTCACCATGGGCCCCAAGAAAGCTTCTAGTGCCAACCCTACAGCAAAAAGGGTAAGAATTACTCCTAATACCACTCCTCTCCTGCAGCCCATGGACCAGCAGGTTATTTCCAACTTCAAGAAACTGTACACAAAAGCTATGTTTGAATCAAGGTGCTTTGTAGTGACCTCAGAAACTCAACTGGCTCTAAGAGAGTTTTGGAAAGATCATTTTACCATCCTCAATTGTGTAAACATTATAGGTAAGACTTGGGAGGAAGTGACTAAGAGGACATTGAACTCTGCTTGGAAAAAACTGTGGCCAGAATGTGTAGACAAAAGGGATTTTGAAGGGTTTGAGGCTAACCCTGAGAATCCTATTCCAGGTGAGGAATCCATTGTGGCATTGGGGAAGTCCTTGGGGTTGGAGGCTAGTGGGGAGGATGTGGAAGAGTTGGTGGTGGAGGACAGTGAAGAACTAACCACTGATGAGCTGCTAGATCATCTTGAACAGCAAGAGGGCAGACCTGAGGAAACTGCTTCGGAGGAGGGGAGAGAGAAATTGAAGAAGTTGCCTACTTCTAAGATAAAGGAAATGTGTGCAAAGTGGCTTGAAGTGCAAACCTTTTTTGATGAAAATCACCCTGACACAGCTACTGCATGCCGTGTGAAGCGGGAGCTTTAGCCACCAGGCCACCGGGCCACCCCGAAAAATGAAAGTTTCTCTTTTTAAATTTAGTAATGTGTACAGGAGAAAGGGTTACCAGCCCCTTGCTCCTGTCATTTTAGTCGCCTCTTACGACATGTGTGGCTTACGGACGAAGAATTCTGTTCCACTTCCCCATAGAAATAAGAAATAAACAAGAACAAGAACTAGTAAGAAAATAGAAGAAAACCCAGAGGGATGTGTGTATATATGTTTGTACATGTCCAGACAGGCTGCAAGCCTGGCTCCTGGAGTTTAACCCCACCAAGTGTAAAGTAATGAAGATTGGGGAAGGTCAAAGAACACTGCAGACAGAGTACAGGCTAGGGGTGCCAAAAACTGCAAACCTCACTCAAGGAAAAGAATCTTGGGGTGAATATAATAACGAGAACATCTCCTGAGGTGCAGATCAACCAAATAACTATTGCAGCACATGGGCGCCTGGCAAACCTAAGAATAGCATTTCGACACCTGAGTAAGGAATCATTCAAAACTCCATACACCATCTACATCAGGCCCATATTATTATACGCAGCACCAGTATGGAACCCACACATGATCAAGCACATCAAGAAATTAGAGAAAGTACAAAGGTTTGCAACAAGACTAGTACTGGAGCTAAGGGGTATGTCCTATAAGGAGAGGTGATGATACCAGAGGACAGGGGGGATAGGGAAGGCATGATAATGACATATAAAAGTACTGAGAGGATATTTCAGAGATGGGACACAGCAACAAGGTGTCACAACTGGAAGTTGAAAACTCAGATGAGTCACAGGGATGTTGAAAAGTACTTCTTCAGTCGCAGAGTTGTCAGTAAGTGGAACAGTCTGAAGAGTGATGTAGTGGAGGCAGGATTCATACATTGCTTTAAAAAAAAAGATACGATAAAGCTCATGGAGCAGGGAGAGAGTGGACCTAGCAGTGACCTGTGAAGAAGCAGGGCCAGGAGCTGTGGTTAAACCTCTGCAACCACAAATCAGTGAGTACATTAGGATCCGAGATTACTGTCACTTAACCAACCACTTACTACAAGCCCAGACCACCCCACCACATACTACAAACCCAGAGTGGGAGAGAAAACTAGGAGAGCTTTCTGCAGAAATGGAGACGGAGCTGTCTGTGAAATTGGAAAAGAGGTTGGAGGAGGAGAAGAAGAATTGGGAGTCACAAGTCAAAACTGCAGCAGCCAGGATAAGGGTCCTAGAAGATGAGGTAAACAGGCTGAAGTGAGTTACAGGGGTATTGACCAGAGAAGACACAACATATGAAGCTGGGAGGCCGAACAGGAAGGAAGAAGATATAACTTATGCTAAGGCCATATCAGCCTGCCAAGCAGGGCCAAGGAATGAAAGGGGAGAGCAGCTGGGCACAGATGAAGAGGGTGATAGGTCAAATGCAGAGGCACGACCATGCTATCAAGAGCTACTGGAAAAAACTAGGGAGAAAATGACCATGTATAGACAGGAATCAGAGTCACAGAGGAAAAGGCAATGGAAGGAGGAAAGGGCAAAGTCAGTGTTTATTCATGGGCTTCAGGAGAGCGAAGGAAGGACACACACTGAAAGACGGCAGGTAGAAAGAAAAGAGATTGAGAACATCATCACAGAAATAGGTGAAGAGGATATGGACGAGATTGTAAATTGAGAATAGGGGGGTACTTGAAGGGGAGAAAATGACCGATGAAGCTGATTTTCAGGACAGAAACAGTATGGAACAGGATCCTCCAAGAGAAACCACAGTTGAAGTACTCAGCAGAATATAAAAGGGTGTTATTAGACAGGGACAGAACACAAACAGAAAGGCAGCAGCTGAGGGAGAGGACACAAAAGCGAAAGGAGCTATTAAGGAAGACAAGGACAGAATCAGCAGAGGTCAACCAGAGCAGGGCAGAGCAACAAGAGCAAGCACACACAGAACCATCCCCAGAACCCCACAATCTATCACATCATCCCAACACAAACTTCAATCTATACTCACAGCTCCCACCCAACACTCAGCTATAGAATCCCACAGTATGCTACCAGGTCTCCCACCTTCACAGACCCCCCCCCCAAAACACAGTGTTGGAGAGGAAACTGAAGGTATGGTACACAAACGCTGATGGAATAACAATTAAGTGGGAGGAGTGGCACGAAAGAGTCAAAGAGGCATCACCGGACATCATAACTCTCACAGAAACCAAGCTCACAGGTATGATAACAGATGCCATCTTTCCAACGGGATATCAGATCCTGAGGAAAGACAGAGGGAACAGGAGGGGTGGAGGAATGGCACTGCTGATCAAAAACCGATGGAATTTTGATGAGCTGGAGAGAGGAGACAGTGGAGGTCTGGAGGTCCCAAGGTGGCAATTGCAGTGATGTATAACCCACCACAGAACAGCAGGAGGCCAAGACAAGAGTATGATGAGAGCAATAGAGCGATGGTTGACACACTGGCTGCAGTGGCCAGAAGAGCTCATGCATGCAGGGCAAAGCTACTGATCATGGATGACTTTAACCACAAGGAAATCGATTAGGAGAACTTGGAGCCACATGGGGGCCAAGATACATGGAGGGCTAAGATGATGGAGGTGGTACTGGAAAACTTCATGTACCAACACATAAGGGACACTACCAGAGAGAGAGGAGAGGATGAACCAGCAAGACTGGACCTAGTATTCACCTTGAGTAGCGCAGATATTGAGGACATCACATTTGAAAGACCCCTTGGGGCCAGCGATCATGTGGTTTTAAGCTTCGAATACACAGTAGAGTTACAAGTGGAGAGGGGAAGCAGGAAGGACTGGGCGAATGAAGCCAAACTACAAGAAGGGGGACTACGCGGGAATGAGGAACTTCCTGAACAGGGCTCAGTGGGACAGAGAACTTGCAGGGAAGCAGGTGAATGAGATGATGGAATATGTAACAACAATATGCAAGGAAGCTGAGGAGAGGTTTGTACCCAAGGGTAACAGGAATAATGAAAAAAAACCAGGATGAGCTCATGGTTCACCCAAAGGTGCAGGGAGGCAAAAACCAAGTGTGCTAGAAAATGGAAGAAGTACAGAAGGCAAAGGACCCAGGAGAATAAGGAGAGCAGTCGTAGAGCAAGAAATGAATATGCACAGGTAAGAAGGGAGGCCCAATGACAATATGAAAGTGACATAGCAGAGAAAGCCAAATCTGACCCGAAGCTGTTATACAGCCACATCAGGAGGACCAAGGTAATCAGGCTAAGAAAGGAAGGAGGAAAGGCAACAAGAAACGACCACGAAGTATGTGAGGAACTCAACAGGAGATTCAAATAAGTGTTCACAGAGGAAACAGAAGGGACTCCAGAAAGACGGAGAGGTGGGGTACACCACCAAGTGTTGGACACAATACACACAACTGAGGAAGAAGTGAAGAGGCTTCTGAGTGAGCTAGATACCTCAAAGGCAATGGGGCCAGATAATATCTCTCCATGGGTCCTGAGAGAGGGAGCAGAGGTGCTATGTGTACCTCTAATAACAATATTCAACACATCTATTGAAACAGGGAGATTACCTGAGGTATGGAAGACAGCAAATGTATTCTCAATTTTTAAAAAGGAAGACAGACATGAAGCACTAAACTAGTGACCAGTGTCACTGACATGTATAGTATGCAAAGTCATGGAGAAGATTATCAGGAGAAGAGTGGTGGAACATCTAGAAAGGAATGATCTCATCAACAGCAGCCAACATGGTTTCAGGGACAGGAAATCCTGTGTCACAAACCTACTGGAGTTCTATGACAGGGTGATAGCAGTAAGACAAGAGAGAGAGGGGTGGGTAGATTGCATTTTCTTGGACTGTAAGAAGGCATTTGACACAGTTTCACACAAGAGATTAATGCAAAAACTGGAAGACCAAGCAGGGATAACAGGGAAGGCACTACAATGGATCAGGGAATACTTGTCAGGAAGACAGCAGCGAGTCAGGGTACTTGGCGAGGTGTCAGAGTGGGCACCTGTGACTAGTGGGGTCCCACAAGAGTCAGTCCTAGGACCAGTGCTGTTTCTGTTATTTGTGAACGACATGACGGAAGGAATAGACTCTGAAGTATCCCTGTTTGCAGATGATGTGAAGCTGATGAGACGAATTCATTTGGACGAAGAACAGGCAGAACTACAAAGGGATCTGGATAGGCTGCAGACCTGGTCCAGCAATTGGCTCCTGGAGTTCAACCCCACCAAGTGCAAAGTCATGAAGACTGGGGAAGGGTAAAGAAGACTGCAGACAGAGTACAGTCTAGGGGCCAGAGACTACAAACTTCACTCAAGGAAAAAGATCTTGGGGTGAGTATAACACCAGGCACATCTCCTGAGGTGCATATCAACCAAATAACTGCTGCAGCATATGGGCACCTAGCAAACCTAAAAACAGCATTCTGACATCTTAATAAGGAATCATTCAGGACCCTGTACACTGTGTACGTTAGGCCCATAATGGAGTATGCGGCACCAGTTTGGAACCCACACCTAGCCAAGCACATAAAGAAACTAGAGAAAGTGCAAAGGTCTGCAACAAGACTAGTCCCAAAGCTAAGGGATATGTCCTATGAGGAGAGGTTAAGGGAAATCAACCTGACGACACTGGAGGACAGGAGAGATAAGGAGGACATGATAACGACATATAAAATACTGAGAGGAATTGACAAGGTGGACAAAGACAGGATGTTCCAGAGATGGGACACAGCAACATGGGGACACAGTTGGAAGTTGAAGACACAGATGAATCACAGGGATATTAGGAAGTATTTCTTCAGTCACAGAGTAGTCAGGAAGTGGAATAGTTTGGGAAGCGATGTAGTGGAGGCAGGATCCATACATAGCTTTAAGCAGAGGTATGATAAAGCTCATGGTTCAGGGAGAGTGACCCAGTAGCGACCAGTGAAGAGGCGGGGCCAGGAGCTATGACTCGATCCATGCAACCACAACTAGGTGAGTACAACTAGGTGAGTACATACTACAGGCCCAGACCACCCAACCACATACAAGCCCTGACCACCCCACCATGGTAAGCAGCAACCTTAAACCAAGACAGCAATGCCTAAGCGTACGTAATAAGGCAAATAGATTACTGGGATTTATATCAAGAAGTGTAAGCAACAGAAGTCCAGAGGTCATACTGCAGCTTTATACATCATTAGTAAGGCCTCACCTAGATTATGCAGCTCAGTTCTGGTCTCCGTATCACAAAATGGACATAAATTCGTTAGAAAACATTCAGCGTAGGATGACTAAATTAATACCTAGCATTAGAAATCTTCCTTATGAAGAAAGATTGAAGACTCTTAAGTTACATTCACTTGTTAGACGAAGAATGAGGGGAGACCTGATCGAAGTGTATAAGTGGAAGATAGGTATTAATAAAGGGGATATTAATAAGGTCTTGAGGATGTCTCTCCAAGAGAGAACCCGCAGTAATGGATTTAAATTAGATAAGTTTAGATTTAGAAAGGACATAGGAAAGTATTGGTTTGGAAATAGGGTAGTTGATGAGTGGAACAGTCTACCTAGTTGGGTTATTGAGGCTGGGACTTTGGGTAGTTTCAAATTTAGGTTGGATAAATACATGAGTGGGAGGGGTTGGATTTGAGTGGGACTTTCACATCAGAGCTTATTTCTTGGGTGGCATTGAAAATTGGGTTGGGCAAATGTTTTGTTAGTGGGATGAATTTTAAAGGACCTGCCTAGTATGGGCCAGCAGGCCTCCTGCAGTGTTCCTCCTTTCTTATGTTCTTATGTTCACATACAAGCCCAGACCACCACACCACATACAAGCCCAGACCACCACACCACATACAAGCCCAGACCACCCCACCACATACGACAGGTCCAGACCACCCCACCACATACGACAGGTCCAGACCACCCCACCACTTACTACAAGCCCTGACCACCCCACCACTTACAAGCCCAGACCACCCTACCTCTAACTACAAGCCCAGACCACCCCACCACTTACTATACTACAAGCCCTGACCACCCCACCACATACTACAGGCCCAAACCACCCCCACCACTTACAAGCCCAGATCACCCTACCACTTAGTACAAGCCCAGACCACCCCACCACATACTGCAAGATGTGACCACCCCACCACATACTACAGGCCCAGACCACGCCACCACTTACAAGCCCAGACCACCCCACCACTTACTACAGGCCCAGACCACCCCACCACATACAAGCCCAGACTACCCTACCACATACTACAAGCTCAGACAACCCCACCACTTACTACAAGCTCAGACCACCCCACCACTTACTACAAGCCTAGACCACCCTATCAATTACAAGCCTAGACCACACCACCACTTACTACAAGCCCAGACCACCCCATCACTTACTACAAGCCCAGACCACCCCACCACTTACTACAAACCCAGACCACCCCACCACTTACAAGCCCAGATCATCCCACCACTTACAAGCTCAGACCACCTTACCACTTACTACAAGCCCAGACCACACCTTTATTTACTACAAGCCCAGACCACCCTAGCACTTACTACAAGCCCAGACCACCCCACCATATACTACAAGCCCAGACAACCCAACCACATACGGCCCAGATCACCCCACCACTTACTACAAGTCCAGACCACCCCACCACTTACTACAAGCCCAGACCACCCCACCACATACTACAAGCCCAGACCACCCCACCACATACTACAAGCCCAGACCACCCCACCACTTACTACAAGCTTAGACCACCCCATCACTTACAAGTTTAGACTGCCCCACCACTTACTACAAGCCCAGACCACCTCACCACTTACTACAAGCCCAGACCACCCCACTAATTATTACAAGCCCAGACCATCCCACCACTTTCTACAAGCCCAGACCACCTAACCACTTACTACAAGTCTGGACCACCCCACCACTTACAAGTTTAGACTGCCCCACCACTTACTACAAACCCAGATCACCCCACCACGTACTACAATGATACAAGCCCAGACCATCCCACCACTTATTACAAGCCCAGACCACCCCACCACTTACTACAAGCTCAGACAACCCCACCACTTACTACAAGCCCAGAACACCCCACCACATACTACAAGCCCAGACCACTCCACCACATACAAGCCCAGACCACCCCACCACATACTACAGGCCCAGACCACTCCACCACTTACTACAAGCCCAGACCACCCCACTAATTATTACAAGCCCAGACCACCCCACCACTTTCTACAAGCCCAGACCACCTAACCACTTACTACAAACCCAGATCACCCCACCACGTACTACAAGCATAGACCGCCCCACCAGTTACTACAAACCTAGACCACACCTTTATTTACCCACAAGCCCAGACCCCCTACCACTTACTACAAGCCAGTACCACCCCACCATATACAAGCCCAGAGCACCCAACCACATACTACAGGCCCAGACCACCCCACTACTTACAACCCCAGACCACCCCACCACATACTACAATCCCAGACCACCCTACCACTTACTACAGGTCCAGACCACCCCACCATTTACTACAAGCCCAGACCACCCCACCACATACTACAATCCCAGACCACCCTACCACTTACTACAGGTCCAGACCACCCCACCATTTACTACAAGCCCAGACCACCCCACCACATACAAGCCCAGACCATCCCACCACTTATTACAAGCCCAGACCACCCCACCACTTACTACAAGCTCAAACAACCCCACCACTTACTACAAGCCCAGAGCACCCCACCACATACTACAAGCCCAGATCACTCCACCACATACAAGCCCAGACCACCCCACCACATACTACAGGCCCACCCCACCACATACTACAATCCCAGACCACCCTACCACTTACTACATGTCCAGACCAACCCACTACTTACAATCCCAGACCACTCCACCATTTACTACAAGCCCAGACCACCCCACCACATACAAGCCCAGACCATCCCACCACTTACTACAAGCCCAGACCACCCCACCACTTACTACTATCTCAGACAACCCCACCACTTACTACAAGCCCTGACCACCCCACCACGTATTACAAGCCCAGACCACCCCACCACTTACTACAAGCCCAGACCACTCCATCACTTACTACAAGCCAGACCACCCCACCACATACAAGCCCAGACCACCCCACCACTTACTACAAGCCCAGACCACCCCACCACATACAAGCCCAGACCATCCCACCACTTAAAAGCCCAGACTACCCCGCCACTTACTACAAGCCCTGACCACCCCACCACATACAAGCCCAGACCACCCCACCACATACAAGCCCAGACAACCCCACCACATACAAGCCCAGACCATCTCACCACTTACAAGCCCAGACCACCCCACCACTCACTACAAGCCCAGACCACCCCACCACATACAAGCCCAGACCACCCCACCACATACAAGCCCAGACCATCCTACCGATTAAAGCCCAGACCAACCCACCACTTACTACAAGAGCAGACCACCCCACCACATACAAGCCCAGACCACCCCACTACATACAAGCCCAGACCACCCCACCACATACAAGCCCAGACCCCCCTACCACATAAAAGCCCAGACCACCCCACCACATGAAAGTCCAGACCACCCCACCACATACAAGCCCAGAGCACCCCACCACATAAAAGCCCAGACCACCGCACCACATAAAAGCCCAGAGCACCCCACCACATACAAGCCCAGACCACCCCACCACATAAAAACCCAGAGCACCCCACCACATACAAGCCCAGACCACCCCACCACATAAAAGCCCAGAGCACTCCACCACATAAAAGCCCAGACCACCCCGCCACATAAAAGCCCAGAGCACCCCACCACATACAAGCCCAGACCACCCCACCACATAAATGCCCAGAGCACCCCACCACATAAAAGCCCAGAGCACCCCACCACATAAAAGCCCAGAGCACCCCACCACATACAAGCCCAGACCACCCCATCACATAAAAGCCCAGAGCACCCCACCACATAAAAGCCCAGACCACCCCACCACATAAAAGCCCAGACCACCCCACCACATAAAAGCCCAGAGCACCCCACCACATAAAAGTCCAGACCACCCCACCACATACAAGCCCAGACCACCCCACCACATAAAAGCCCAGAGCACCCCACCACATAAAAGTCCAGAGCACCCTACCACATACAAGCCCAGACCACCCCACCACAAAAGCCCAGAGCACCCCACGACATAAAAGCCCAGACCACCCCACCACATACAAGCCCAGACCACCCCACCACATAAAAGCCCAGACCACCCCACCACATAAAAGCCCAGAGCACCCCACCACATAAAAGCCCAGAGCACCCCACCACATAAAAGCCCAGAGCACCCCACCACATAAAAGCCCAGACCACCCCACCACATAAAAGCCCAGAGCACCCCACCACATAAAAGCCCAGAGCACCCCACCACATAAAAGCCCAGAGCACCCCACCACATACAAGCCCAGAGCACCCCACCACATAAAAGCCCAGAGCACCCCACCACATAAAAGCCCAGAGCACCCCACCACATACAAGCCCAGAGCACCCCACCACATACAAGCCCAGAGCACCCCACCACAAAAGCCCAGAGCACCCCACCACATAAAAGCCCAGACCACCCCAGCACATACAAGCCCAGACCACCCCACCACATAAAAGCCCAGACCACCCCACCACATACAAGCCCAGACCACCCCACCACATACAAGCCCAGACCACCCCACCACATAAAAGCCCAGAGCACCCCACCACATAAAAGCCCAGAGCACCCCACCACATAAAAGCCCAGAGCACCCCACCACATACAAGCCCAGAGCACCCCACCACATACAAGCCCAGACCACCCCACCACATAAAAGCCCAGAGCACCCACCACATACAAGCCCAGACCACCCCACCACATAAAAGCCCAGAGCACCCCACCACATAAAAGCCCAGAGCACCCCACCACATACAAGCCCAGAGCACCCCACCACATAAAAGCCCAGAGCACCCCACCACATAAAAGCCCAGAGCACCCCACCACATACAAGCCCAGAGCACCCCACCACATACAAGCCCAGAGCACCCCACCACAAAAGCCCAGAGCACCCCACCACATAAAAGCCCAGACCACCCCAGCACATACAAGCCCAGACCACCCCACCACATAAAAGCCCAGACCACCCCACCACATACAAGCCCAGACCACCCCACCACATACAAGCCCAGACCACCCCACCACATAAAAGCCCAGAGCACCCACCACATACAAGCCCAGACCACCCCACCACATAAAAGCCCAGAGCACCCCACCACATAAAAGCCCAGAGCACCCCACCACATACAAGCCCAGAGCACCCCACCACATAAAAGCCCAGAGCACCCCACCACATAAAAGCCCAGAGCACCCCACCACATAAAAGCCCAGACCACCCCACCACATACAAGCCCAGAGCACCCCACCACAAAAGCCCAGAGCACCCCACCACATAAAAGCCCAGACCACCCCACCACATAAAAGCCCAGACCACCCCAGCACACAGAAGCCCAGAGCACCCCACCACATACAAGCCCAGACCACCCCACCACATACAAGCCCAGAGCACCCCACCACATACAAGCCCAGACCACCCCACCACATACAAGCCCAGAGCACCCCACCACTTACTACAAGCCTGGACGAGCATGCCAGCTACAGGTGTACTAAATAGCAAAAACGTCAATGTCTTTTTTTTTTTGTTTCCTTTATAAATCGGCAAGATGGCAGGCGGTACCAATATTCGGGTTTAACTGCAACGTCTTGCCAATTTTCCATTCCACAGAATGTCTATAAATTTCAATTTGGCTGGAGGTTTTAGGTGGTGATACCAGTGTGTGCCCGCAGCTTTCTATATCTGTCTAGACACCTTTATCCTGGCAGACACTAGAGAGGCTTTTCTATGCTGTCCACTATGTTGGCAGACACTGAAGAGAGTGTAAGTTTATTGAGGCACAGGTACATATACGTACGGCTATCATACTGTAAATTGCCTAGGATAACCCCAAAAGGTTAAAGTGACTTATTTCCATACAAAGTGGCACCCCTCACCTGGGGTTTGGTTTGCATGCGTGAGTTTTCTCGTGTGCCTGTAGGGGGTAGTGGAGAGGGATATCTTCTTGTAATCACCTTTATATAGTTCTGAAATAAACTCTGGTCTCCTGGTTTGCCTCCGGCTTATACTACTGGTTTCAGTCTCCTGACTCGTGGGGTTTATCGCACTTTTCCTTATATTATATAGGGTGTTTGCTTCCATCACCTGTACATGATAAGACACGTGCAACACGTGCTTATCAACTCGGTGTTTTATACTAGTATCACGTTCACACCACCTCTACATCTCGGTCGTTCTAATTCCTGGTACTCCGAGGCTCAAGTACTTCCTACCATCCCTGTGACTCATCTGTACTCACCTATTTGTGGTTGCAGGGGTCGAATCGTAGCTCCTGGCTTCCGGTGTGCTCAACCTGTTCAAGATCCCCGATTTTCAACAGTCTGTCCCTGTCTGTTGTATCAGGTCTTCCCGAGTACCGTCTAACTTGGTTCATTTCTCTTAATCCTAAACGTAAGGATACACTAAATGCTGGGAAGACTATTGACACATTGTTTCACACACAAGGTAACGTGGGTTTGTTATCAAGTGCTGGACAAAGCCAGCCCGTGGGGTGACACACTGTATCAATAGACTTCCCTGCATTTAGTGTCTTAGTAGTTATTGACATCTAACGCCTTCTGCAAACCTCTGATTTATAGATCATCTGGCTCAATTCCTTTGGCCTCTCCTTGTAGGTCAACCTTCGCATCTCTGGAACCAGCTGTAGGTTTGGTAGGTTTGTCAGGAAACAGGATAAGCGTTTCCTGACGCGGATTTTAGTCATATGATGACCCGCAGATGGAGCTTTGGGTTATCTGACAGAGGCCTTCCGCTCGCTTACCTGTCCACCCCTTTAAAAGTTAAGGTTATAATTTTAAGCATTTATTCTTTAAGAACTGGAACCAGCCTTGATGCAAATCTTGAAACTCCATCTAGTTTCTTTATGCTTCATCAGAAGTTGGTTCCAGGCAGGTGTTGCATTTTATATAATAATATTTTATTGAGGCTTTTGAATTTTTTTTAGTGTTTGCTAGGCTCATATTTCCAGTACACATTGGCCTAATAATTAATATATGGACATTCTCCCACGGCATGCTATACCTGGAGGTTATTCCGGGGATCAACGCCCCCGCGGCCCGATCCATGACCAGGCCTCCCGATGGATCAGGGCCTGATCAACTAGGCTGTTACTGCTGGCCGCACGCAGTCCAACGTACGAGCCACACCCCGGCTGATCCGGCACTGACTTTAGGTATCTGTCCAGCTCTCTCTTGAAGGCAGCCAGGGGTTTATTGGCAATTCCCCTAATGCTTGATGGGAGGCTGTTGAACAGTCTTGGGCCCCGGACACTTATGGTGTTTTCCCTTAGTGTACCAATGGCGCCCCTACTTTTTATTGGGGGCATTTTGCATCGCCTGCCCAGTCTTTTACTTTCGTAGGGAGTGATTTCTGTGTGCAGATTTGGGACCATTCCTTCCAAGATTTTCCAAGTGTAGATTATGATATATCTCTCCCTACTGCGTTCCAACGAGTACAAGTCAAGTGCTTCCAAGCGTTCCCAGTAGTTAAGGTGCTTGACAGAACTTATACGTGCAGTAAAGGATCTCTGTACACTCTCTAGATCTGCGATTTCACCTGCTTTGAATGGAGATGTTAATGTACAGCAGTATTCCAGCCTAGAGAGACAAGTGATTTGAAAAGGATCATCATTGGCTTGGCATCTCTCGTTCTGAACGTTCTCATTATCCATCCTATAATTTTCTTTGCACGTGCGATCGTGGCACTGTTGTGATCCTTGAAAGTGAGATCCTCAAACATTACTACTCCCAGGTCCCTTACATTATTTTTTCGCTCTATTGTATGGCCAGAGTCTGTAGTATACTCTGTTCTAGTTATTATCTCCTCCAGTTTTCCATAACGGAGTAGTTGGAATTTGTCCTCATTGAACATCATATTGTTTACCATTGCCCACTGGAAAACTTTGTTTATATCTTCTTGGAGGTTAACCGCGTCCTCAGCAGATGACAGCCTCATGCAGATCCTAGTATCATCCGCAAAGGATGATACAGTGCTGTGATGTATATCTCTGTCTATGTCTGATATGAGGATAAGGTATAAGATGGGGGCGAGTACTGTGCCTTGTGGAACAGAGCTCTTCACTATGGCAGCCTCCGATTTTACTCTGTTGACCACTACTCTTTGTGTTCGATTTGTTAGGAAGTTGAAGATCCATCTCCCCACTTTCCCAGTTATTCCTTTAGCACGTATTTTATGGGCTATTACGCCATGATCGCATTTGTCAAATGCTTTTGCAAAGTCTGTGTATATTACATCTGCATTCTGATTTTCTTCCAGTGCATCCAAGGCCATATCATAGTGATCCAGTAGTTGTGAGAGGCAGGAGCGACCTGCCCTGAACCCACGTTGCCCTGGATTGTGCAGATTTTGGGAATCCATGTGATTTGCAATCCTGCTTCTTAGCACTCTTTCAAAGATTTTTATGATGTGGGACGTCAGAGCTATTGTTCTATAGTTCTTAGCTAATGCTTTGCTGCCACCTTTATGGAGTGGGGCTATATCCGTCGTTTTAAGTGACTGGAATTTCACCCATGTCCAAGCTCCTCCTCCATAGTGTACTTAGGGCACGTGAGAGGGGTTTCTTGCAGTTCTTAATGAAAACAGAGTTCCACGAGTCTGGGCCCGGGGCTGAGTGCATGGGCATGTTGTCAATGGCTTTTTCGAAATCTATCGGAGTTAGGGTAATGTCGGAAATCTGGCATACATTTATGGAGTTTTGAGGCTCATTCATGAAGAAATCATTTGGGTCGTCGATCCTCAGACCGATTAGTGGTTCACTAAACACTAAACACTAAACACTGCTTCTAAGACACCACCGTTTTGTCGTACCCTCTCCACGGGCCAGTGCTATTGAAAGGGTCATCTTATGATACATCTTGTGATTTATTTTCACATAAAATAACCCCAGTGATACATCCTCCTTAACAATCACGGGCTCTATACCCTTAGGTATACTGCAACTCGATTTAGTACCTTCCCCGGTATCCACATCTCCAAGTTTATGGGCCAGTCTCTGGTGTGGTACAGTATCGAACGTCTTCGTACAAACCAGGAATATATAATTCAGTTATCCCTCTCTTTCTTCCTTCACCCTATCACTGAACACCAATATGCTCGCAAGACAGGCGTTTTCATTTCCAAATCAGCACTTCTTGTTTTTTACGAATCCTCCATTCTTCAGGTGCAGCACCATTCTTCTGATACTTTCTTTATAGCCCTCGACGGAATCAATATCAAAACTACAAATCAGTAATTTAGCTCACTCTGTCTTCTTGCTTAAATATTGATATTACATTCACCGTTTTTTTTTTTCATATTTTCTTGTAATTATCAGGTTTCAAGTGACCTGTAAAAGCTTTCTGCTAGTACTGCACCGTCTTTCAGAACCGAAGATAATTATCAGGTCACATTGCTTTTGATGTATCCAGTCCACTCAAGTTTTTCACTTCATCCCCTGATGCAAGAGCGTTTTCCAGGCTCTGTTTGTCTTCCCCATCTCTACGTCTTCCTGGTGTTGCTTCATTTCAACAATAAACACCTCTTTGAATTGTGTCAATGCAATAGTTTCAGTTCTGATCGCGACTGTCACTATGACATTCAACTTTCAATGTTTTTCCTCGTGTATTCTTTCGTTTCTGAAAGCTCTGCTCATTTCTATCTCTCCTCTTTTCGTAGTTTTTCCGTGTTATAGCAATGATCTAATTTGCTCTGCATCTTTGGGTGAATGCTAAACTATGTATGTATTTATGCAAGTACATGTGCATGCCTACACGTATTTATGTGTATATGTACGAATGTGCATGTTTACAGTTGCACGTATTCATGCATGCATCTCAATTGCATATACGTGTACATGCAAAAGCAAAAGGTGCCTCAATATGTGAGAGCAGACAGGTGTGGGGTGCATATTACATTTGGGACGGGGAGCGGAAGTGAGAGGGTTAATTATATACGAGGAAGGGAGGGGAAGGCACATAGAAAAAAGGTGAGGAGGAAAGGGGTATGTGGGAAGAGGTGGAGATGGGCACATATGAATAGGTAGAGAGAGGGGGAGACAAGATACATGTGGGAAGAGGGAAGGGCCACAAGATCATTGAATGTAAGATGTTCTGACATTATCACTCCTGTGTCTCACACATTAAACTTCCACTTTACTGAATGGCCTGAATTTGTCTTAAGCTCTGTTTCTGCTGTCATTTCCTCAAATTTTCTATTGCGGAGTAACTGAAATCTGTCAGCGAACATCATGTTATATTTTGTAGTTCACATGAAGACCTTATTTATATCAATTTGGAGATTTGCTACGCCATTAATGGATAGATTTTCATTATCATTATAATCATAACTAAGCGCTAAACCCACAAGGGTCATACAGCACTGCAGCTAGGTTTTGAAATATCTTAGTCTCCTTATATTTATTGTCTTATAGTATACCCAATGTACTCTTAATTTTTATTGATGGTATCGTGAATCATCTGTGGAGAGTAATTTCAGTGTACAGATTTGGACTAAAATCCTCCTACAATCTGGAAGGTAGAAATTATGATACACCATTAATACATGCAATGAATATTCACTGAATATTCCCCAGCTCTTCAGTTTAACTTGCATTATTTTGCTTACAGCAATATTTTAGCCTAGATTGAACAAGTGACTAAGTGTATCATCATTGGCTTGGTATTTTTAGGTTTGTATGTTAATGACCTGCCAACGGGGCATACAAAAAAAAAAAAGCCAGACAGGAGACTAGAAGAAAACTTAGAAAGACTACCGGGAAAGTCGAATAAGTGGTTATTAGAGTTTAATCTCAACCAGGTGTAATGAAATGAACCACGTCGCTGGGAAAAGGGGACCTGGATGAAAGAAGACAGACAGGAACAGAAGTAACTCATACTCTTAAAAAAGAAAAGAATCTAGGTGTAACAGTTCATTTTCCTCGGCGTTTTTATTTTGACTTAAGGGAGCGAGAAGGTTCCAACATGAAAATTAAAAAAAAATACTAATTTCTTTTTCACAGAAAAATAGTGCATAAATTTCTCAACATTTTAGAGCAGTCTGCTTGTTTATACCGTTTATGTTCTATCTATTTTAAAATACGAAAAAAAAAAAAAGATTCTGGTGGATACAATATATGGCTCAATTCGCATCTGCTAGAAAAATGACAGGATGGATAATGATAACCTTCAAAACTAGGGAGGCCAAGCCCATGATGACACTCTTCAGGTCACTTGTTCTATCTAGGCTGGAATATTGCTGCACTCTAACAGCACCTTTCAAGGCAGGTGAAATTGCCGACCTAGAAAATGTACAGAGAACTTTCACGGCGCGCATAACGGAGATAAAACACCTCAATTACTGGGAGCGCTTGAGGTTTCTAAACCTGTATTCCCTGGAACGCAGGAGGGAGAGATACATGATTATATACACCTGGAAAATCCTAGAGGGACTAGTACCGAACTTGTACACGAAAATCACTCACTACGAAAGCAAAAGACTTGGCAGACGATGCACCATCCCCCCAATGAAAAGCAGGGGTGTCACTAGCACGTTAAGAGACCATACAATAAGTGTCAGGGGCCCGAGACTGTTCAACTGCCTCCCAGCACACATAAGGGGGATTACCAACAGACCCCTGGCAGTCTTCAAGCTGGCACTGGACAAGCACCTAAAGTCAGTTCCTGATCAGCCGGGCTGTGGCTCGTACGTTGGTTTGCGTGCAGCCAGCAGCAACAGCCTGGTTGATCAGGCGCTGATCCACCAGGAGGCCTGGTCACAGACCGGGCCGCGGGGGCGTTGACCCCCGAAACTCTCTCCAGGTAAACTCCAGGTAATTCGTCCTGTACGATTCTATTTTAGCCTTTACTTGTCCATGTGAAGTCAACCAGAATATCATAAACTTGACCAATTTGGCACACGTTTTACCCAGGTGTTGTCCAATCAAAAATCATCATTTATTTTTTATATCTTTTTAATTTTGGGCAAACTTCATGAAACTTCTAATATACACTCGTTTCCACCTTCGTAGCTTACAATAAAAAAAATATTGAAATCGGACAGTTATTAAAAAATTTCGATGCTGAAATCTCTCTGCTGAAGTTTACTTTAGTCCCTATTGTAGACATTTAATTATTTTTGGCGACAGTGTAGAGATGTATTTATGGCTTAATCTAATATGTAGATCCTATACCTGGCAAACCTGTCATGTGTCCACTATAACTGGCCACGTAGTATGTATTGTGTAGAATTAGACATCTATGTATCGTTATTTATAGACGTTTCCCCATCCAGTAGCTTTATCAGTACAAGGACATGATCTTCAGATTATGTCATTGTACTGATAAAATCACTGGTTGGTGAAACATCTATAAATAAAGATACCCAGATGTGTCTATTTCTGCATGTTGGCGGCATTAAGATAAGATTTCATTCGGATTTTTAACCCCGGAGGGTTAGCCTCCAAGGAAAACGCAAGAAAGTCAGTGCGTCATCGAGGACTGTCTAACTTATTTCCATTGGGGTCCTCAAATCTTGTCCCCCAGGATGCGACCCACACCAGTCGACTAACACCCAGGTACCTATTTGCTGCTAGGTGAACAGGTGTAATGAAACGTGTCGAAATGTTTCCACCCGCCGGGAATCGATCCCGGGCCCTCCATATGTAAAGCGAGAGCTTTAGCCACCAGGCCACCGGACCACCTCCACTTAAGTACCACGTATGTTTACCTTCAGCCACGTACCCAACACCACCACATATTGCTTACTTCACTCAAGCTAGCACAGAAGAGGATAATCCTGGGTGACCAAATAGTAGTGAGTGGTTGTTGTTCATGATTGTTGGGTAGTTCACGTGTTCTCTTTTTATTTCCCCACTCCCATCCTTCCCCTCTACTATCCAACCCACTCACGTCTCCCCTCACTTTTTTTTTTTTTTTTTATTCGCCGGTATTCTCCCGGCCCGGGTCTTTTCCAAGTAGTGGTGACCCGGCCTTGGCTCCCTATCTGGGGAGTGTCTCGAGACTTTAGTCTCCCATGGGAGGAGGTACAGTACCTCCTCATCTTTGGGACCAAGTGTCCCCAGGCCTAGCCACATTCCCCGCCCTCACGGGGCTCGTAGGGAGAAGCTAGACCTCTGGTCTGCCATCTACCCCGCCTCAAAGGGGCTCGTGGGGATGGCAGTCTTATGAGCTGCAGATGGTAGCAAGCTTGACCTTTTCCCCTCACTTTTGTACCATTACTGTTACACGTGCATATTTGAACGCTTCTTGGTGTTATACAGCTACACGTTGATTATTTGTTGTTAATTTTTCGTTATCATGGATGTATTTTACGTTACTTGTATCGTAAGTGAACTGGGAACGTTCAGAAGTTTACGTTGACAAACTCTTATTAAGAATTAACGAAGTAAAATTGAGAATTAACTGTTATCACATATTGTCCCTTACCCATCATCCCCTCGCCCATCATCATCCCCTCGCCCATCATCATCCCCTCGCCCATCATCATCCCCTCGCCCATCATCATCCCCTCGCCCATCCTCATCCCCTCGCCCATCCTCATCCCCTCGCCCATCCTCATCCCCTCGCCCATCATCATCCCCTACATCTCTCATCCCCTCGCTCATCATCCCCCTCATTTCTCATCCCCTCACCCATCATCCCCTCACTCATCATCCCTTCATTTCTCATCTCACTCATCATCCCCTCACCCATCGACCCTTCACGTACCATTCATCCACCCCCTCCACCCCATCAACATACTCCTCACTCCGTTCTCCATAATTATGTGACCTGCAGAACCCAGCTTTAATAAAAGGGTATTAATTTTATTTGAAAAGGGATCAAAGGACTGTTTTTTACGGTCAGTCTTTTAGCAGAAACTTTAGCAACAAATTTCAAACATGTCAAAATGAAAGTTTCCTCAACTTGTTGTGTTTTGACCTGCCATGATAACATAAGCATGTGTGCAGATATCAGCTACAATCTCCCTGTTGTCAGAATGGACGAGTCATGGTCATGAAAATCTCAGCATCAATCTTGACGCGTAGTGACGAAGTAGCCTCGTACTACAACGATGCTGCCAGTGTAGCCAGCATTAACTCGCCAGGATACTAGTGCTGTCAGTGTAGCCAGCTTCAACTCACCAAGATACTAGTGCTGCCAGTGTAGCCAGCATTAACTCACCAAGATACTAGTGCTGCCAGTGTAGTCAGCATTAACTCACCAAGATACTAGTGCTGCCAGTGTAGCCAGCATTAACTCACCAAGATACTAGTGCTGCCAGTGTAGCCAGCATTAACTCACCAAGATACTAGTGCTGCCAGTGTAGCCAGCATTAACTCACCAAGATACTAGTGCTGCCAGTGTAGCCAGCATTAAGGTGGTGGGTTAAGGTTGAGCTGGTGTTTACCTGGATTCTACCAGATCGTATAACCCCTGTCGGGTTTTATATTTCGCACCATGCCGCTTAGGCCACATGCTGCCCTCTTGTGAACCGAGTTTAAACCTAGACCTGGCTGGACGAGACGCTTCATCCCTCACACGCATCCTACATACTACCAGAAACGCACCTTTCCCCAATTCTCTTGCCTAGGCCCTCGGCCTTATCTGGAGGGTGTTCCTGGGGTCAACACCCCTACGGCTCGATCCATGAACAGGCCTCGAGATGGATCAGGGCGTTTTCAAGCAGGCTGTTACTGCTGGCCGCACGTGGTGTGGGCCAGCAGCCAACATACTGACTGTACTATCATACCCAGTGAACCGAAGACTATTTATTATTCCTACACCAGATACGTCAGCATTTTCTACGATATTTGGTGATAATTGTCATTGGCAGTTGTATGCCCAGAAAGGTACACAGAAGTCACTGCCTACTTCATTGGCTCATACAAGCAGCATCCGTCTCCCATCAAGTTATCTCGTCTCCATGTTTCCTACCCACATCACTAAGTCACGGACCCTAAGCATACAAGTCTGAGCCTTGAGCTGATGTTAGTGGGTTGGGCTGGTGCTGGCGGTTCGAGCTGGTGTTATTAGGGCGGAAGTTAGTGGGGCGGGAGGAAGTCAGTAGGGTGAGAGGACGTGACTTGGGTGTGCGGGCGGGCACATTCGAGGTCGGGTGGGAGTTAGGGTGTGGGTGGGGGACGTACGGGCGACGGGGGTGTGGGCGGGAATGCAGGTGGGAGTGGGCGGGCATGTGGGTGGGAGCGCGAACAAGAGTAATCACGCAGGGGAGAGTTGTATCTGATGGACTAAAACACACGCACAGATTGTCCTGTACGTAATATTGTGCCTCGCCACAAAGCCAGCTGCTCCACCCTCAATAACCCCCAATTCCTCTCCCCAACCTCAAACTTCACATGTTGCATATTCCCTCCCTCAATTATACTGTGGCTTCTTCCCACACTTACTCTGGTCTCAGCGATAATTGTAAGGAGTCATTAGATCAATGATATGAGCTGACAAGTTAGTATCTAAAACATACAACACATGAGTATCTTTGAATAACTAAACTGTAATGATAATAACCCACATGGAGACAGAAACTCAGGAGACTGACTGCTCTGTATATTTCGACAACAATATGTACATTAACGACATAATACACCTGCTGTCCCTGTTTGTCTATCAGTCAAGTGGGTACCTGGGTGTTAGTCTATCAGTCAAATGGGTACCTGGGTGTTCGTCTATCAGTCAAATGGGTGCCTGGTGGGTCCCAGGATGCAACCCACCTGGTGTGGGTCGCATCCTGGGACAAAATTGACCTAACTTGCCCGAAATGCTCTGCATAACAAGTGGCTTTCCATATAATAGTACAGGGGAACCTCTGGTCACTAACTCTTCCGAACACTAACAAATCGGTTCACGACCTAAAAATTGGCCAAATTTTTGCATCTGGTCACGAACACATAATCGGGTGGCAAACAAAAGCAGCCGCGCCAATTTTCACATTCTGTGCCATTTTTATTGCATGCGCCAATTTTCCCCACTTCCTGTTGTTTGTGTACACCTCGCCT
Organism: Cherax quadricarinatus; assembly: GCF_038502225.1. Taxonomy (NCBI): domain Eukaryota; kingdom Metazoa; phylum Arthropoda; class Malacostraca; order Decapoda; family Parastacidae; genus Cherax; species Cherax quadricarinatus. The sequence continues at coordinate 13,302,646 of NC_091333.1, read as the reverse complement.
TGTAGTCGGTTTCGGTCAGACGTGCTGAAGGAATTCTGGAAGAACCATTTCAACATTGTGCATTGCATCAGTCTCATCGACATAGCCTGGGAAGGCGTCACGTACCTGAACTTGCATTCAGCGTGGAAGAAACTTTGGCCTGAATGCATTCCTGAACGAGAGCTCAAAGGATTTGAGACCTTTGTTGTGGAGGAGATCGTGTCTATGGACAAGAGCATGGGTCTTGTAGTCGACAGTGATGACATCGAGGAACTGGTCAAGGATCACGAGGAGGAACTGACAACGGATGACCTCGCTGAACTCCAGAATGAGCAGCATAAGGTGCTCACTGAGGAGCAGTCATCGGAGGAAGAAGAAGAAAGGGAGGAAAAATTGAATGAGTGCCAGAGTTTCACATTAGATCAGTTAATGGTGAAGTTTGGTCCACCAGCTAAACGAGAGAAAACACCTGAAGGAGAACGTCCCTCCATCGTGGAGGCGGACTCTCCCTCAAAACAGTAATCTCCTCCCCACTTATCTTCCTCACTTCCATCAAGGCAAAAGTCGACTCACACAAAGTTAGTTTTCCTGGTTGTTTATGGTATTTTTTTCTGTTATTTAAGGTTATTTCTCTATTAAACTGTGCATTACTTTGTATAATTAAAGATTTTTCAAACTAATTATTTTTTTCTGTGCATAAAACTTAAAAAAAAAAAAAAGTTTACAGCGAATGGTTCGTAGGGGTCTAGAACGGACTCGTGCAATGTTAGTTTTCTCTGTTGTTCAAGGTTTTCTCTGTTGTTCAAGGTTTTCTCTGTTGTTCAAGGTTTTCACATTTAGTTTATTATTACACTGTGCATTCTATTGTATAATTAACTGTTTTTGTGCTTAAAAATCTTGAAAAAAAAACAATATTTACATACAGTTTGTAGGGATCTGGAACGGATTAATCGTATTTACATACAATCCAATCGGAAAATTAGGTTCGGGTCACGACCAGAGTTTTGGAACGAATCATGGTCGTGACCAGAGGTTAAACTGTATGTGTCTGATGTCAGCTAGGTCTGTATACCTTATATATGTAGAAATAAAGATATTATTATTTGGTCTCATTTGTGTGCCTTTAAGCAGACATTTTTTTCGACACAGGTATGTGCCTTGATAATGTTGAGAAAAATAAATGTATTGAATTTCACGGATAACACATCTCTATTGTGATGTTGGTCTGAGGTTAATATTGGTGTTAGTCTAAAGTTAATATGGATGTTCGTCTGGTTAATATTCCCAATGTATAGATAGGCCAAGTTCCGATGTGTTCGTTAACTGTAAGCTACAAAACAAACTCTTAGTTATAGCTTAAAACTATATTTACCATAACTGAAAAGTTATTCAGCTCAACATTCTGGCTCAAGTTATAAGTTACACCTCATATATGAACATTTAATTCAATCCTTAGGTTATAACTTAACTTCTAATTAATGGCTCAGTTTCTGAGATATTGTACAAGTTTTAAGATATAGAGAGGTTATAAGTTATGGATGATGAGAGATTGAAAGTTCTAATTTTTGACTGGTCTTATAGGTGAATGTGAAAAAAGGCACTTGTACATTTATTGCTAGAGTTTATGTACTTATAAGAGTAGAAAATTCTTTGTTCAGATGTAAACTTTCTTTAAACTCTACCATTGTTGTCGAAACTATTTGTCAGTCAGTCCATAACAACAGAAGTAGCCGGTCCAAGTTGTAGGTCACTTGAAGGATATTTGCAGTATTCAGGTTTCTGCCTCTTAACAGTTTAACTCAAAAATATTATCGAAATCAGCAAAAAATTACGAATTATTCCCGAAATTTCCAGGATATTAATCGACCTTAATTAAGCTGAACATGAAAAAACAATTTAGACTTCAAAAGTTTAGAAATAAATGTAAGCCGCAATAAAAATGTATTTAATTTAGACACTGTTGACTCTTGTAGCTCAGTCCTTAAATTTAACGTAAGAGTTGACTGAACATGTTAAATAACATTCTCAGTGTTAGTGTGGGTGAAGATGGTTGTGGGCAGGCATAGGTTAGTGTGTGTGAAGATGGTTGTGGCATAGGTTAGTGTGTGTGAAGATGGTTGTGGGCTGGCATAGGTTAGTGTGTGTGAAGATGGTTGTGGCATAGGTTAGTGTGTGTGAAGATGGTTGTGGCATAGGTTAGTGTGTGTGAAGATGGTTGTGGCATAGGTTAGTGTGTGTGAAGATGGTTGTGACATAGGTTAGTGTGGGTGAAGATGGTTGTGGCATAGGTTAGTGTGTGTGAAGATGGTTGTGGCATAGGTTAGTGTGGGTGAAGATGGTTGTGGCATAGGTTAGTGTGGGTGAAGATGGTTGTGGCATAGGTTAGTGTGTGTGAAGATGGTTGTGACATAGGTTAGTGTGTGTGAAGATGGTTGTGGCATAGGTTAGTGTGGGTGAAGATGGTTGTGGCATGGGTTAGTGTGGGTGAAGATGGTTGTGACATAGGTTAGTGTGTATGAAGATGGTTGTGGCATAGGTTAGTGTGGGTGAAGATGGTTGTGACATGGGTTAGTGTGGGTGAAGATGGTTGTGACATAGGTTAGTGTGTGTGAAGATGGGTGTGACATAGGTTAGTGTGTGTGAAGATTGTTGTGGAATAGGTTAGTGTGGGTGAAGACGGTTGTGACATAGGTTAGTGTGTGTGAAGATGGTTGTGGCATAGGTTAGTGTGGGTGAAGATGGTTGTGGCATGGGATAGTGTGGGTGAAGATGGTTGTGGCATGGGTTAGTGTGTGAAGATGGTTGTGGCATAGGTTAGTGTGTGAAGATGGTTGTGGCATAGGTTAGTGTGTGAAGATGGTTGTGGCATAGGTTAGTTTGTGTGAAGATGGTTGTGGCATAGGTTAGTGTGGGTGAAGATGGTTGTGGCATAGGTTAGTGTGTGTGAAGATGGTTGTGGCATAGGTTAGTGTGGGTGAAGATGGTTGTGGCATAGGTTAGTATGTGTGAAGATGGTTGTGGCATAGGTTAGTGTGTGTGAAGATGGTTGTGGCATAGGTTAGTGAGTGTGAAGATGGTTGTGGCATAGGTTAGTGTGGGTGAAGATGGTTGTGGCATAGGTTAGTGTGTGTGAAGATGGTTGTGGCATAGGTTAGTGTGTGTGAAGATGGTTGTGGCATAGGTTAGTGTGGGTGAAGATGGTTGTGGCATAGGTTAGTGTGTGTGAAGATGGTTGTGGCATAGGTTAGTGTGGGTGAAGATGGTTGTGGCATAGGTTAGTGTGTGAAGATGGTTGTGGCATAGGTTAGTGTGGGTGAAGATGGTTGTGGCATGGGTTAGTGTGGGTGAAGATGGTTGTGGCATAGGTTAGTTTGTGAAGATGGTTGTGGCATAGGTTAGTGTGTGTGAAGATGGTTGTGGCATAGGTTAGTGCGGGTGAAGATAGTTGTGGCATAAGTTAGTGTGTGTGAAGATGGTTGAGGCATAGGTTAGTGTGGGTGAAGATGGTTGTGGCATAGGTTAGTGTGTGAAGATGGTTGTGGCATAGGTTAGTGTGGGTGAAGATGGTTGTGGCATGGGTTAGTGTGGGTGAAGATGGTTGTGGCATAGGTTAGTGTGTGTGAAGATAGTTGTGACATAGGTTAGTGTGTGTGAAGATGGTTGTGACATAGGTTAGTGTGTGTGAAGATGGTTGTGACATAGGTTAGTATGTGTGAAGATGGTTGTGACATAGGTTAGTGTGTGTGAAGATAGTTGTGACATAGGTTAGTATGTGTGAAGATGGTTGTGACATAGGTTAGTGTGTGAAGGTGGTTGCGGCATAGGTTAGTGTGTGTGAAGATGGTTGTGGCATAGGTTAGTGTGTGTGAAGATGGTTGTGGTATAGGTTAGTGTGGGTGAAGATGGTTGTGGCATAGGTTAGTGTGTGTGTGAAGATGGCTGTGACATAGGTTAGTGTGTGAGTGAAGATGGTTGTGACATAGGTTAGTGTGTGTGTGAAGATGGTTGTGACATAGGTTAGTGTGTGAGTGAAGATGGTTGTGACATAGGTTAGTGTGTGTGTGAAGATGGTTGTGGCATAGGTTAGTGTGTGAAGATGGTTGTGGCATAGGTTAGTGTGTGTGAAGATGGTTGTGGCATAGGTTAGTGTGGGTGAAGATGGTTGTGGCATAGGTTAGTGTGTGAAGATGGTTGTGGCATAGGTTAGTGTGTGTGAAGATAGTTGTGACATTGGTTAGTGTGGGTGAAGATGGTTGTGGCATAGGTTAGTGTGTGTGAAGATAGTTGTGACATAGGTTAGTGTGTGTGAAGATGGTTGTGGCATAGGTTAGTGTGGGTGAAGATGGTTGTGGCATAGGTTAGTGTGTGTGAAGATGGTTGTGGCATAGGTTAGTGTGTGAAGATGGTTGTGGCATAGGTTAGTGTGTGTGAAGATAGTTGTGACATAGGTTAGTGTGTGTGAAGATGGTTGTGGCATAGGTTAGTGTGGGTGAAGATGGTTGTGGCATAGGTTAGTGTGGGTGAAGATGGTTGTGGCATAGGTTAGTGTGTGTGAAGATGGTTGTGGCATAGGTTAGTGTGGGTGAAGATGGTTGTGGCATAGGTTAGTGTGTGTGAAGATGGTTGTGACATAGGTTAGTGTGTGTGTGAAGCTGGTTGTGACATAGGTTAGTGTGTGTGAAGATGGTTGTGGAATTGGTTAGTGTGAGTGAAGATGGTTGTGACATAGGTTAGTGTGTGTGTGAAGATGGTTGTGACATAGGTTAGTGTGTGTGAAGATGGTTGTGGAATTGGTTAGTGTGAGTGAAGATGGTTGTGACATAGGTTAGTGTGTGTGTGAAGATGGTTGTGACATAGGTTAGTGTGTGTGAAGATGGTTGTAGCATAGGTTAGTGTGTGTGAAGATGGTTGTGGCATAGGATAGTGGGGGTGAAGATAGTTGTGGCATAGGTTAGTGTGTGTGTGAAGATGGTTGTGACATAGGTTAGTGTGGGTGAAGATTGTTGTGGCATTGGTTAGTGTGAGTGAAGATGGTTGTGACAGGTTAGTGTGTGTGAAGATGGTTGTGGCATAGGTTAGTGTGGGTGAAGATGGTTGTGACATAGGTTAGTGTGTGAAGATGGTTGTGGCATAGGTTAGTGTGTGTGAAGATGGTTGTGGCATAGGTTAGTGTGGGTGAAGATAGTTGTGGCATAGGTTAGTGTGTGTGAAGATGGTTGTGGCATAGGTTAGTGTGGGTGAAGATGGTTGTGGCATAGGTTAGTGTGTGTGAAGATAGTTGTGGCATAGGTTAGTGTGGGTGAAGATGGTTGTGGCATGGGTTAGTGTGGGTGAAGAATGGTTGTGAAATAGGTTAGTGTGTGTGAAGATGGTTGTGGCATAGGTTAGTGTGGGTGAAGATGGTTGTGGCATGGGTTAGTGTGTGAAGATCGTTGTGGCATAGGTTAGTGTGTGAAGATGGTTGTGGCATAGGTTAGTGTGTGAAGATGGTTGTGGCATAAATTAGTGTGTGTGAAGATGGTTGTGGCATAGGTTAGTGTGGGTGAAGATGGTTGTGGCATAGGTTAGTGTGTGTGAAGATGGTTGTTGCATAGGTTAGTGTGTGTGAAGATGGTTGTGGCATAGGTTAGTTTGAGTGAAGATGGTTGTGGCATAGGTTAGTGTGGGTGAAGATGGTTGTAGCATAGGTTAGTGTGTGTGAAGATGGTTGTGGCATAGGTTAGTGTGTGTGAAGATGGTTGTGGCATAGGTTAGCATGGGTGAAGATGGTTGTGGCATAGGTTAGTGTGTGTGAAGATGGTTGTGGCATAGGTTAGTGTGGGTGAAGATGGTTGTGGCATAGGTTAGTGTGTGAAGATGGTTGTGGCATAGGTTAGTGTGAGTGAAGATGGTTGTGGCGTAGGTTAGTGTGTGTGAAGATGGTTGTGGCATAGGTTAGTGTGGGTGAAGATGGTTGTGGCATAGGTTTGTGTGTGAAGATGGTTGTGGCATAGGTTAGCGTGGGTGAAGATGGTTGTGGCATAGGTTAGTGTGTGTGAAGATGGTTGTGGCATAGGTTAGTGTGGGTGAAGATGGTTGTGGCATAGGTTAGTGTGTGAAGATGGTTGTGGCATAGGTTAGTGTGGGTGAAGATGGTTGTGGCATGGGTTAGTGTGGGTGAAGATGGTTGTGGCATAGGTTAGTGTGTGAAGATGGTTGTGGCATAGGTTAGTGTGTGTGAAGATGGTTGTTGCATAGGTTAGTGTGGGTGAAGATGGTTGTGGCATAGGTTAGTGTGTGAAGATGGTTTTGGCATAGGTTAGTGTGAGTGAAGATGGTTGTGGCGTAGGTTAGTGTGTGTGAAGATGGTTGTGGCATAGGTTAGTGTGGGTGAAGATGGTTGTGGCATAATTTAGTGTGTGAAGATGGTTGTGGCATAGGTTAGTGTGGGTGAAGATGGTTGTGGCATAGGTTAGTGTGTGAAGATGGTTTTGGCATAGGTTAGTGTGTGTGAAGATGGTTGTGACATGGGTTAGTGTGGGTGAAGAAGGTTGTGGCATAGGTTAGTGTGTGAAGATAGTTGTGACATAGGTTAGTGTGTGTGAAGATGGTTGTGGCATAGGTAAGTGTGTGTGAAGATAGTTGTGACATAGGTTAGTGTGTGAAGGTGGTTGTGACATAAGTTAGTGTGTGTGAAGATGGTTGTGGCATAGGTTAGTGTGTGAAGGTGGTTGTGGCATAGGTTAGTGTGTGTGAAGATGGTTGTGGCATAGGTTAGTGTGTGTGAAGATGTTTGTGACATAGGTTAGTGTGTGAAGGTGGTTGTGACATAGGTTAGTGTGTGAAGATGGTTGTGACATAGGTTAGTGTGTGTGAAGATGGTTGTGGCATAGGTTAGTGTGTGAAGGTGGTTGTGGCATAGGTTAGTGTGTGTGAAGGTGGTTGTGGCATAGGTTAGTGTGTGCGAAGATGGTTGTGGCATAGGTTAGTGTGTGAAGGTGGTTGTGGCATAGGTTAGTGTGTGTGAAGATGGTTGTGACATAGGTTAGTGTGTGAAGATGGTTGTGGCATAGGTTAGTGTGTGAAGGTGGTTGTGGCATAGGTTAGTGTGTGTGAAGGTGGTTGTGACATAGGTTAGTGTGGGTGAAGGTGGTTGTGGCATAGGTTAGTGTGTGAAGGTGGTTGTGGCATAGGTTAGTGTGTGTGAAGATGGTTGTGACATAGGTTAGTGTGTGTGAAGATGGTTGTGGCATAGGTTAGTGTGTGAAGGTGGTTGTGGCATAGGTTAGTGTGTGTGAAGGTGGTTGTGACATAGGTTAGTGTGTGAAGGTGGTTGTGGCATAGGTTAGTGTGTGCGAAGGTGGTTGTGACATAGGTTAGTGTGGGTGAAGGTGGTTGTGGCATAGGTTAGTGTGGGTGAAGGTGGTTGTGACATAGGTTAGTGTGGGTGAAGGTGGTTGTGACATAGGTTAGTGTGTGAAGGTGGTTGTGGCATAGGTTAGTGTGGGTGAAGGTGGTTGTGGCATAGGTTAGTGTGTGAAGGTGGTTGTGGCATAGGTTAGTGTGTGAAGGTGGTTGTGGCATAGGTTAGTGTGTGTGAAGATGGTTGTGACATAGGTTAGTGTGTGTGAAGATGGTTGTGGCATAGGTTAGTGTGGGTGAAGATGGTTGTGGCATGGGTTAGTGTGTGAAGATCGTTGTGGCATAGGTTAGTGTGTGAAGATGGTTGTGGCATAGGTTAGTGTGTGAAGATGGTTGTGGCATAAATTAGTGTGTGTGAAGATGGTTGTGCCATAGGTTAGTGTGGGTGAAGATGGTTGTGGCATAGGTTAGTGTGTGTGAAGATGGTTGTTGCATAGGTTAGTGTGTGTGAAGATGGTTGTGGCATAGGTTAGTGTGAGTGAAGATGGTTGTGGCATAGGTTAGTGTGGGTGAAGATGGTTGTAGCATAGGTTAGTGTGTGTGAAGATGGTTGTGGCATAGGTTAGTGTGTGTGAAGATGGTTGTGGCATAGGTTAGCATGGGTGAAGATGGTTGTGGCATAGGTTAGTGTGTGTGAAGATGGTTGTGGCATAGGTTAGTGTGGGTGAAGATGGTTGTGGCATAGGTTAGTGTGTGAAGATGGTTGTGGCATAGGTTAGTGTGAGTGAAGATGGTTGTGGCGTAGGTTAGTGTGTGTGAAGATGGTTGTGGCATAGGTTAGTGTGGGTGAAGATGGTTGTGGCATAGGTTTGTGTGTGAAGATGGTTGTGGCATAGGTTAGCGTGGGTGAAGATGGTTGTGGCATAGGTTTGTGTGTGTGAAGATGGTTGTGGCATAGGTTAGTGTGGGTGAAGATGGTTGTGGCATAGGTTAGTGTGTGAAGATGGTTGTGGCATAGGTTAGTGTGGGTGAAGATGGTTGTGGCATGGGTTAGTGTGGGTGAAGATGGTTGTGGCATAGGTTAGTGTGTGAAGATGGTTTTGGCATAGGTTAGTGTGGGTGAAGATGGTTGTGGCATGGGTTAGTGTGGGTGAAGATGGTTGTGGCATAGGTTAGTGTGTGAAGATAGTTGTGACATAGGTTAGTGTGTGTGAAGATGGTTGTGGCATAGGTAAGTGTGTGTGAAGATAGTTGTGACATAGGTTAGTGTGTGAAGGTGGTTGTGACATAAGTTAGTGTGTGTGAAGATGGTTGTGGCATAGGTTAGTGTGTGAAGGTGGTTGTGGCATAGGTTAGTGTGTGTGAAGATGGTTGTGGCATAGGTTAGTGTGTGTGAAGATGTTTGTGACATAGGTTAGTGTGTGAAGGTGGTTGTGACATAGGTTAGTGTGTGAAGATGGTTGTGACATAGGTTAGTGTGTGTGAAGATGGTTGTGGCATAGGTTAGTGTGTGAAGGTGGTTGTGGCATAGGTTAGTGTGTGTGAAGGTGGTTGTGGCATAGGTTAGTGTGTGCGAAGATGGTTGTGGCATAGGTTAGTGTGTGAAGGTGGTTGTGGCATAGGTTAGTGTGTGTGAAGATGGTTGTGACATAGGTTAGTGTGTGAAGATGGTTGTGGCATAGGTTAGTGTGTGAAGGTGGTTGTGGCATAGGTTAGTGTGTGTGAAGGTGGTTGTGACATAGGTTAGTGTGGGTGAAGGTGGTTGTGGCATAGGTTAGTGTGTGAAGGTGGTTGTGGCATAGGTTAGTGTGTGTGAAGATGGTTGTGACATAGGTTAGTGTGTGTGAAGATGGTTGTGGCATAGGTTAGTGTGTGAAGGTGGTTGTGGCATAGGTTAGTGTGTGTGAAGGTGGTTGTGACATAGGTTAGTGTGTGCGAAGGTGGTTGTGACATAGGTTAGTGTGTGTGAAGGTGGTTGTGACATAGGTTAGTGTGGGTGAAGGTGGTTGTGGCATAGGTTAGTGTGTGTGAAGATGGTTGTGACATAGGTTAGTGTGGGTGAAGGTGGTTGTGGCATAGGTTAGTGTGTGAAGGTGGTTGTGGCATAGGTTAGTGTGTGTGAAGGTGGTTGTGACATACGTTAGTGTGGGTGAAGGTGGTTGTGGCATAGGTTAGTGTGTGAAGGTGGTTGTGGCATAGGTTAGTGTGTGTGAAGATGGTTGTGACATAGGTTAGTGTGTGTGAAGATGGTTGTGGCATAGGTTAGTGTGGGTGAAGATGGTTGTGGCATGGGTTAGTGTGTGAAGATCGTTGTGGCATAGGTTAGTGTGTGAAGATGGTTGTGGCATAGGTTAATGTGTGAAGATGGTTGTGGCATAAATTAGTGTGTGTGAAGATGGTTGTGCCATAGGTTAGTGTGGGTGAAGATGGTTGTGGCATAGGTTAGTGTGTGTGAAGATGGTTGTTGCATAGGTTAGTGTGTGTGAAGATGGTTGTGGCATAGGTTAGTGTGAGTGAAGATGGTTGTGGCATAGGTTAGTGTGGGTGAAGATGGTTGTAGCATAGGTTAGTGTGTGTGAAGATGGTTGTGGCATAGGTTAGTGTGTGTGAAGATGGTTGTGGCATAGGTTAGCATGGGTGAAGATGGTTGTGGCATAGGTTAGTGTGTGTGAAGATGGTTGTGGCATAGGTTAGTGTGGGTGAAGATGGTTGTGGCATAGGTTAGTGTGTGAAGATGGTTGTGGCATAGGTTAGTGTGAGTGAAGATGGTTGTGGCGTAGGTTAGTGTGTGTGAAGATGGTTGTGGCATAGGTTAGTGTGGGTGAAGATGGTTGTGGCATAGGTTTGTGTGTGAAGATGGTTGTGGCATAGGTTAGCGTGGGTGAAGATGGTTGTGGCATAGGTTTGTGTGTGTGAAGATGGTTGTGGCATAGGTTAGTGTGGGTGAAGATGGTTGTGGCATAGGTTAGTGTGTGAAGATGGTTGTGGCATAGGTTAGTGTGGGTGAAGATGGTTGTGGCATGGGTTAGTGTGGGTGAAGATGGTTGTGGCATAGGTTAGTGTGTGAAGATGGTTGTGGCATAGGTTAGTGTGTGTGAAGATGGTTGTTGCATAGGTTAGTGTGGGTGAAGATGGTTGTGGCATAGGTTAGTGTGTGAAGATGGTTGTGGCATAGGTTAGTGTGAGTGAAGATGGTTGTGGCGTAGGTTAGTGTGTGTGAAGATGGTTGTGGCATAGGTTAGTGTGGGTGAAGATGGTTGTGGCATAATTTAGTGTGTGAAGATGGTTGTGGCATAGGTTAGTGTGGGTGAAGATGGTTGTGGCATAGGTTAGTGTGTGAAGATGGTTTTGGCATAGGTTAGTGTGGGTGAAGATGGTTGTGGCATGGGTTAGTGTGGGTGAAGATGGTTGTGGCATAGGTTAGTGTGTGAAGATAGTTGTGACATAGGTTAGTGTGTGTGAAGATGGTTGTGGCATAGGTAAGTGTGTGTGAAGATAGTTGTGACATAGGTTAGTGTGTGAAGGTGGTTGTGACATAAGTTAGTGTGTGTGAAGATGGTTGTGGCATAGGTTAGTGTGTGAAGGTGGTTGTGGCATAGGTTAGTGTGTGTGAAGATGGTTGTGGCATAGGTTAGTGTGTGTGAAGATGTTTGTGACATAGGTTAGTGTGTGAAGGTGGTTGTGACATAGGTTAGTGTGTGAAGATGGTTGTGACATAGGTTAGTGTGTGTGAAGATGGTTGTGGCATAGGTTAGTGTGTGTGAAGGTGGTTGTGGCATAGGTTAGTGTGTGTGAAGGTGGTTGTGGCATAGGTTAGTGTGTGAAGATGGTTGTGGCATAGGTTAGTGTGTGAAGGTGGTTGTGGCATAGGTTAGTGTGTGTGAAGATGGTTGTGACATAGGTTAGTGTGTGTGAAGATGGTTGTGGCATAGGTTAGTGTGTGAAGGTGGTTGTGGCATAGGTTAGTGTGTGTGAAGGTGGTTGTGACATAGGTTAGTGTGGGTGAAGGTGGTTGTGGCATAGGTTAGTGTGTGAAGGTGGTTGTGGCATAGGTTAGTGTGTGTGAAGATGGTTGTGACATAGGTTAGTGTGTGTGAAGATGGTTGTGGCATAGGTTAGTGTGTGAAGGTGGTTGTGGCATAGGTTAGTGTGTGTGAAGGTGGTTGTGACATAGGTTAGTGTGTGCGAAGGTGGTTGTGACATAGGTTAGTGTGTGTGAAGGTGGTTGTGACATAGGTTAGTGTGGGTGAAGGTGGTTGTGGCATAGGTTAGTGTGTGTGAAGATGGTTGTGACATAGGTTAGTGTGGGTGAAGGTGGTTGTGGCATAGGTTAGTGTGTGAAGGTGGTTGTGGCATAGGTTAGTGTGTGTGAAGGTGGTTGTGACATACGTTAGTGTGGGTGAAGGTGGTTGTGGCATAGGTTAGTGTGTGAAGGTGGTTGTGGCATAGGTTAGTGTGTGTGAAGTTGGTTGTGACATAGGTTAGTGTGTGTGAAGATGGTTGTGGCATAGGTTAGTGTGTGAAGGTGGTTGTGGCATAGGTTAGTGTGTGAAGGTGGTTGTGGCATAGGTTAGTGTGTGTGAAGATGGTTGTGACATAGGTTAGTGTGTGTGAAGATGGTTGTGGCATAGGTTAGTGTGTGAAGGTGGTTGTGGCATAGGTTAGTGTGTGTGAAGGTGGTTGTGACATAGGTTAGTGTGTGCGAAGGTGGTTGTGACATAGGTTAGTGTGTGTGAAGATGGTTGTGGCATAGGTTAGTGTGTGAAGATGGTTGTGGCATAGGTTAGTGTGAGTGAAGATGGTTGTGGCGTAGGTTAGTGTGTGTGAAGATGGTTGTGGCATAGGTTAGTGTGGGTGAAGATGGTTGTGGCATAGGTTTGTGTGTGAAGATGGTTGTGGCATAGGTTAGCGTGGGTGAAGATGGTTGTGGCATAGGTTAGTGTGTGTGAAGATGGTTGTGGCATAGGATAGTGTGGGTGAAGATGGTTGTGGCATAGGTTAGTGTGTGAAGATGGTTGTGGCATAGGTTAGTGTGGGTGAAGATGGTTGTGGCATGGGTTAGTGTGGGTGAAGATGGTTGTGGCATAGGTTAGTGTGTGAAGATGGTTGTGGCATAGGTTAGTGTGTGTGAAGATGGTTGTTGCATAGGTTAGTGTGGGTGAAGATGGTTGTGGCATAGGTTAGTGTGTGAAGATGGTTGTGGCATAGGTTAGTGTGAGTGAAGATGGTTGTGGCGTAGGTTAGTGTGTGTGAAGATGGTTGTGGCATAGGTTAGTGTGGGTGAAGATGGTTGTGGCATAATTTAGTGTGTGAAGATGGTTGTGGCATAGGTTAGTGTGGGTGAAGATGGTTGTGGCATAGGTTAGTGTGTGAAGATGGTTTTGGCATAGGTTAGTGTGGGTGAAGATGGTTGTGGCATGGGTTAGTGTGGGTGAAGATGGTTGTGGCATAGGTTAGTGTGTGAAGATAGTTGTGACATAGGTTAGTGTGTGTGAAGATGGTTGTGGCATAGGTAAGTGTGTGTGAAGATAGTTGTGACATAGGTTAGTGTGTGAAGGTGGTTGTGACATAGGTTAGTGTGTGTGAAGATGGTTGTGGCATAGGTTAGTGTGTGAGGGTGGTTGTGGCATAGGTTAGTGTGTGTGAAGATGGTTGTGGCATAGGTTAGTGTGTGTGAAGATGTTTGTGACATAGGTTACTGTGTGAAGGTGGTTGTGACATAGGTTAGTGTGTGAAGATGGTTGTGACATAGGTTAGTGTGTGTGAAGATGGTTGTGGCATAGGTTAGTGTGTGAAGGTGGTTGTGGCATAGGTTAGTGTGTGTGAAGGTGGTTGTGACATAGGTTAGTGTGGGTGAAGGTGGTTGTGGCATAGGTTAGTGTGTGAAGGTGGTTGTGGCATAGGTTAGTGTGTGTGAAGATGGTTGTGACATAGGTTAGTGTGTGTGAAGATGGTTGTGGCATAGGTTAGTGTGTGAAGGTGGTTGTGGCATAGGTTAGTGTGTGTGAAGGTGGTTGTGACATAGGTTAGTGTGTGCGAAGGTGGTTGTGACATAGGTTGGTGTGTGTGAAGGTGGTTGTGACATAGGTTAGTGTGGGTGAAGGTGGTTGTGGCATAGGTTAGTGTGTGTGAAGATCGTTGTGACATAGGTTAGTGTGGGTGAAGGTGGTTGTGGCATAGGTTAGTGTGTGAAGGTGGTTGTGGCATAGGTTAGTGTGTGTGAAGGTGGTTGTGACATAGGTTAGTGTGGGTGAAGGTGGTTGTGGCATAGGTTAGTGTGTGAAGGTGGTTGTGGCATAGGTTAGTGTGTGTGAAGATGGTTGTGACATAGGTTAGTGTGTGTGAAGATGGTTGTGGCATAGGTTAGTGTGTGAAGGTGGTTGTGGCATAGGTTAGTGTGTGTGAAGGTGGTTGTGACATAGGTTAGTGTGTGTGAAGATGGTTGTGGCATAGGTTAGTGTGTGTGAAGATGGTTGTGGCATAGGTTAGTGTGGGTGAAGATGGTTGTGGCATAGGTTAGTGTGTGTGAAGATGGTTGTGGCATAGGTTAGTGTGTGCGAAGATGGTTGTGGCATAGGTTAGTGTGTGCGAAGATGGTTGTGGCATAGGTTAGTGTGTGTGAAGATGGTTGTGACATAGGTTAGTGTGTGTGAAGATAGTTGTGACATAGGTTAGTGTGTGTGAAGATGGTTGTGGCATAGGTTAGTGTGGGTGAAGGTGGTTGTGGCATAGGTTAGTGTGTGTGAAGGTGGTTGTGACATAGGTTAGTGTGTGTGAAGATAGTTGTGACATAGGTTAGTGTGTGTGAAGGTGGTTGTGGCATAGGTTAGTGTGGGTGAAGATGGTTGTGGCATAGGTTAGTGTGTGAAGGTGGTTGTGGCATAGGTTAGTGTGGGTGAAGATGGTTGTGGCATAGGTTAGTGTGTGAAGGTGGTTGTGGCATAGGTTAGTGTGTGCGAAGATGGTTGTGGCATAGGTTAGTGTGTGTGAAGATGGTTGTGACATAGGTTAGTGTGTGTGAAGATAGTTGTGACATAGGTTAGTGTGTGTGAAGATGGTTGTGGCATAGGTTAGTGTGGGTGAAGGTGGTTGTGGCATAGGTTAGTGTGTGTGAAGGTGGTTGTGACATAGGTTAGTGTGTGTGAAGATAGTTGTGACATAGGTTAGTGTGTGAAGGTGGTTGTGGCATAGGTTAGTGTGGGTGAAGATGGTTGTGGCATAGGTTAGTGTGTGAAGGTGGTTGTGGCATAGGTTAGTGTGTGTGAAGGTGGTTGTGACATAGGTTAGTGTGGGTGAAGATGGTTGTGGCATAGGTTAGTGTGGGTGAAGATGGTTGTGGCATAGGTTAGTGTGTGAAGGTGGTTGTGGCATAGGTTAGTGTGTGTGAAGGTGGTTGTGGCATAGGTTAGTGTGTGAAGGTGGTTGTGGCATAGGTTAGTGTGGGTGAAGATGGTTGTGGCATAGGTTAGTGTGTGTGAAGGTGGTTGTGACATAGGTTAGTGTGTGAAGGTGGTTGTGGCATAGGTTAGTGTGGGTGAAGATGGTTGTGGCATAGGTTAGTGTGTGTGAAGATGGTTGTGGCATAGGTTAGTGTGTGTGAAGGTGGTTGTGGCATAGGTTAGTGTGTGAAGGTGGTTGTGGCATAGGTTAGTGTGGGTGAAGATGGTTGTGGCATAGGTTAGTGTGTGAAGGTGGTTGTGGCATAGGTTAGTGTGGGTGAAGATGGTTGTGACATAGGTTAGTGTGTGTGAATGTGTATCGCTGGATGTATATGGGGTGGAGTTTTGTGTGCGTGTGGGGGAGGGGGTTGGATGACTAGTTGTGAGTATGGATGGATGAGAGTTAGTTTAATATCTTTATTATGCACCCCATACCCATCCTGTGGGCGGGAGTCAAAAGATTACAAAGGTACATAATGGGTCCAGGGACTGGACCCCAAAGTTAATGATAGCTTAACTAGTTACAAAGGTAATGAACTCCAGGTAGATCTGGTCACAATTATGGCAAGTTACAAAGGTAATGAATCAGCTTCACTCCTATACATGGTTACAGTCATGAATAAATTACAAAGTAATGAGCCACTAATACGTCCACACCTGGTCACAATCGTAATGAGTTAGTGTGTGGGTATGAATGGCAAAGAAAATGAGAAATTTAACAGCTATGGAGTAATATTGAGATTCTTCTTCCTATATACTCAAGATAAAGAAAAATGACCCAAAATTAGGCCTTAGTTTGCACAGACAAGTCAGAGAAAATAATCACATCGCAGCAGTTTAAATGAAACTATTCTGAGTCGCTCTGGCAAGAATGAGAGGTTGTAGCAGTTACGTCTCGACACAAACGTGTCGAGTACCTGTGTTTCACTGCTTTAAAAATGCTCCTCACTTTTTTTTCCGTTTCTTGCCTGTGTCTTGGACGTGTTCTTAGGTCTAATCACTGCTTGTTAATAATACAGCATTTTTGCTTTTAGCTTTAACTCGTATTCTCAATCAGTTCACGTATTTAGCTTATTTTGTATTGTTTACTCATTCATCATTTTTAACTGTTATTGTCATCCACTATTCTGAAATTGGTCATTACTCAAAGATAAATAGTGATCGTATGCTTCCTAAATCTATCTGCAGGAAACAGCAACGATTTTTTTTGTCACATTAAGAGGAAATATCAGCAGCACCAGCACTGACATCAATACCTTCATTACTAACAACGTCAGCAACATCAGCATTGTTATGAAGATTACTATCATCAACAACACAGCTTACATCAACACCTTCAGTAACACTGGCATCGCCAACCTCAACACCGACAACACCAACAAAATCATCAACAACTTCAGCATCTATAGCAACAATGGTTTTAAAATAATGGGCAAGCAATTTCAGTCCAATGAAGCGAAATATTTGTTCGTTAATCAAGTGGTAAATATATGGAATTCATTATCATTATAAACAATTGACAGTAATATCCAGTATACATTGAAAATGGTTTAGACAAATACTTTTTAATAAATGTTCTATAAATTAACATCAACATCACAAAGAGTAATAACAGCGCCGATAGAAAAACATCAATGCTTGCATAACCATCGCCACATTATCACTGATAACAACAGCATCAACACAAGCGCACGAACATTACTAACGGTAGCACCAATAACACTGACAAAGATAACATCAGTAATATTGCTAGTGATGAGTCCCTTTAAATCTCCACTGATATGATCAGTAACAGTGCCATTGATACCTCCCATAATATTGCCGCTGGTACCATCAATATTATTGTTAGTGATAACCCTAATAACATTGCTATCACCAGCAACAGAACCAGCACCGCCACAGACTAGTCATAAACACCACCAATGTCAGTAGTAACACCAAATAAACTAGTGAGAACACTTATATCTTCGTCGACTTCTGCCTCTCCCAGTCTCCTACCCATTTCTCCCGTCTTCTGTTCCCTATCCTCCCTCAGACTCGTGGCAGATTAAGCCAACAATAGCCCTACTGTGTCTTATGTTAAAAAAAAAAACAGCTTGATTTACACTGCTCTCTTGCTTTTTATTGTATTTCACGGCTATCAATATTTCTAGCAAGAGAGCTTTAACGACTCACCTAATTTTGCAAGTACAATATAAAGTCTTAACTATTAACTCTGACTTTCTCCTAATCTCGTGTCTTCTCTCCTCGTCGCCTTAGGTGAGAGAGATACTTGTCGCTTAGTACTTCCCCTGTGGGTAATTCACTCATGGTGGTTATGGATCCATGGTCTCAAAATAAGATTGTTCAGCAATTCGTGTCTGTCTTCCAACGATTTGAAACTGGAAGGAGTGGCGTATATTCAATCTTGTAGACGAGAGGGACGCCTACAGAGCATCGCTGATGGCACTCCCGAGGCCACACCTCCCCTTACAACCACAAACTTTGCGAGTTCCCTAGAAACCAATAGTAAGTTAAAATTATCCGTGAAACGATGCATTACTTTCGATATAGTTTTTACTGATATACGCTCTCAGCTTTAAGAGTAGTGTTTATATCAGCAGCTCTCTAGACACATGTTTTTAATATAGTAATTCAGTCCAAAGATTTCAGCAATCATCAAAAATATTCAGAAACATCTAAAAACAAAAATAAAAAAAATAAAATAAAATATTAAAACTCGAGAGGCATCTAGACGTTTCTAAGTAGCTACAAATAAAAACTATTATTAGCCTCAAAAATAATTACCAATTATCAAATCCTGAATCCAGTTCTTTAACGTGGTACAGCGTAGCTCATCTACACCTGGAAAATAACAGAATACTCCTTATTCAATTCTTTTGGAATGCTGACTCTCAGCAGACGAGATAAAGTTGAACCATGTATAAATCAGTACTATATGACCACCAAATGTGTTCAATAATGTGACGATGCTGAGATGTGCACACTGAGCACTGGGAATCAATATCCAAAACATTCAGACGCTACATAATAAATAGGCAAGGGAGGGAGAAGCTTTGCGGGCGAGGTGGGATGTTAGGCAAATACATATATGGAACCAGGTAAGGTGAGGGTTGAGTTGGTGGATTTGGTTAATATTTTCTGTCTCTAATTAAAATATTACTAAAAATAGCACCTCACTGAATGTCTTGAGAGAACTTTATTCAGTTCATTTAAAACATATCTTTTCTGGTTTGTTTAAAAAGAAATTAGAGAGATACTAGATTACCAACCATCTAGAAGTACTATTATCTCTCATGGGAGGTTCCTTGATGCTGGTGAAGGGCTCTTGATCTAGGGAATTGGATCTGTCCTCCAGTTCCCTGAATTGAGCCTAAATGCCTTCCACATCCCCCCACATCCGCTGTATAATCCTACGGGTTTAGCGCTCCCCATGATTATAATAATAATCTAGAAGTATTAATCAAGTCCCTCCAGGAGGCCTGGTCACAGACCGGGCCGCGGGGGCGTTGACCCCCGGAACTCTCTCCAGGTAAACTCCAGGTATGCTGCCACCCCTGATTTTCTTTTTCCTTCCGATGTTCTTTATCTGCTCTTACCCTTGCAATCCTATCTCCTCGTCTCATTTCCATTCACTTTTGTTTATCATATATGTTCATTCTTCCCTAGTCCCTCGCCTTTAACTGAGAAACAATCACCCAGAGAGAGTTTGGTAATCTTAACCGTCGCAGTCCCCCATAGCGACCGGCTGGGTCGCCTCTCATGAATAAACAAACACCTGACCAGACATTAAACGCCCAGAGACAAGTGTCTCACCTCAGGCCAAGAGAAAACGTAAGGTAAGCAACATTATGTACTTACAAATTTCAGTATAGTGGATGAATATAATAATAAAAATTATGAGGACAAGTAAAAAATATAGAATGAGGTAAACGCGAGAACTGATTGAGAACACGAGAACCATCTGGAAACTGAGAAGTATGAACAAGTGGTTACTAGACCCAAGAGCACCCCAAGACACAGGCAAGAAACAAAAAATAGTGAAGAGCATTTTTAAAGCAGTGAAATACAGGTACTCAACACGTTTGTGTCGAGGCACAAGTGCTAAAACTGCTCGTTCTTGCCGGAGCGACTCACTCACTTTTATTCTTGATTTTGAAGCAAAAGTCAGACTAGTTTCATTTAAACTTTTGCGGTGTGATTTTTTTTCTTTGACTTGCGTGTGCAAACTGAGGCCTTATTTTAGGCCATTTTTCTTTATATTGAGCACACACAGGAAGGAAGACAACTCAGAATTACCTGAAAACTTTGGTTAAATTTCTAGATTTTTGCCTCTGAGATCAAGATGCTGGTGAGTACCTGTGGGTGTCACTCGTCTTAGTAATGTCGGGGGACCAGCCTTCATTACCCATTCAGACACCCCAGTCTCAAGCCATCCACATCTACACACACACACACACACACACACAACCATCCACACCCCCACACACAACCATCCACACCCCCACACATACAAAGTTATTGAGAATAATCCCCCCTCCTAACACAAGCACAAACTCCAGGGCAGACACGTCCAGCCAGCGATCTACACCCACCCATATCTGCCAACACCCACAGCCACCTTCACCAATTTCAACTACACAAAAATCTTTTATCTTCATCCACTTATGTACCCCAATATACTATCATATACATCCACTTATCCCGTACTCATTTTCACTCACACTTCGCTCCCACCATGATTCCCTTACCCTACCTCCTGTCCCACACCACAAATGAGACCCACACTCACTCCACTCCTGTTCCCAACAACAAAAAAATTACATCCCACCCTCACTTGCACCCTATCACCCTCATGAACACTACCAGCCTAAGCTCATACCCACTCATTAACACCACCAACCACCCACATACAATCACCCTCCCTACCCACCCAAAACCTTAACCAACTCCCCCACCAGCCCTCTCACCAACACAAGCCTTCTCCTGCATTTACACCCCGACGCCATCATCATCCCTCACACCTTCACCTCCGCCAACACCTTCATTCCCACAAACACGACCTGCCTCCCCAACACACACACATTCACCCCCTTACCCTCACCAACACCACCACCCACATCTTTCTGGCCAGACGCCTCCTCAGCTACCGTCAACATCTCCTGGCAAATGTCAATATGGTCGTTAATTAATATCAAATACGGAGACAAAGAATATCATCAAAGGGCCGCTAAACTTGCTACATTTAATTATTCGTGCGGGCCAGATTGTTAATTATACTGCCGACCAACATCTCGCTGTGATTAACATTTCTCCCAAGGATCCGCAGCGGCGTAATCATTGCGTTTTTCACGCTAAGACATTCCCTAACCCTGAGGCTGTGAGGATGAAGGTATCTGAGCTAGTTGCTTCACACACATTTAAAATACTGAGAGGAACTGACAAGGTGGATAGAGACAGGATGTTTCAGAGATGAAACACAGTAACAAGGGGTTACAATTGAAACTTGAAGACTCATCTGAGTCACAGGGATGTTAGGAAGTTTTTCTTCAGAGTTGTCAGGAAGTGGAACAGTCTGGAGAGTGATATAGTGGAGGTAGGATCCATACGTAGCTTTAAGAAGACATATGATTAAGCTCATGGAGCAAGGAGAGAGTGGACCTAGTAGCGACCAGTGAAGAGAGGAAGCCAGGAGCTATGAATCGACCCCTGCAACCACAATTAGGTGAGTACACTGCACTTCTTCCCAAATGACTCAGGTGGTGGAAAGATGGAAGCCTCGTAGAGTTTATTAACATCTAGAACACATGACAGACAAGGAACACAACTGTGCAGAAAACATTACCAAGAAACTGAAGAGCAAATTTTCCTAATATATCCAATTAATTAGTAAAGTAAGAGTTGTGAAGGACTGTGTAAGTGTAAACTGTCTCCCTCAACAAGCCATGAAAATCACTTTTTTCGGAGACATTCATCACCTCTTAAACAAAGTCATCCAGGTACACCTAACATGCCTCTCCTCCTCCCCCCCCCCTTCAAAAATTAAATGTAAAATAAGGGATAAAATTACGAAATAAAATGAGTTTATAAGTTTTTCAAAACTTCAATAACAGCTTAACGGAAAATCCATGACAGTCAGCTGGATGAGATACTTAAAAATAATGCAATTTCTATCAATAAAATGACTTTTAATGGCGTTGCAGTGGCATCATTAGAGCAAAATATTTAATGGGTGGAGAAAATGGCGCCGGTTTCGTGCGTTCACTCACACACATTAAAAACATTAAAGAGTTTTGTAACAGCATATGCAAGGTATATGAACCTTTGTAAGACTTTTTTTAAGAATTTGTATAAAAAGTCTTTTTTTGAGAGAGTATTTGCAGTTACCACTTGATTTAGGAAAATTATAGACTATAAAATGACAAGCAAAACGATGTCGAGGAACAGAGAAGAGTTTAACAGTGCCATTATATTGGGGTCATTAAGGCGTTGAATGTTTAGCAAAAGAAAGAGACAAGTGAGGTTCCCATGGAAATCGGAAAATTGGAAAGAAGTAAAATTGATTAAAAGTGAATTGTAAATGCGTAACAAAATCTGATGTTTTGAAGTTGAACATTATTATACTGTTTACGTGACAGAAAATATAGTAAGTGGAGGACAAATTTGACTGGAATAGTGCAAGACAGCATACAAAGGTGGTGGTTGCAGTGGGAGACAACATACAAAGGTGGTGGTTGCAGTGGGAGACAGCATACAAAGGTGGTGGTTGCAGTGGGAGACAGCATACAAAGGTGGTGGTTGCAGTGGGAGACAGCATACAAAGGTGGTGGTTGCAGTGGAAGACAGCATACAAAGGTGGTGGTTGCAGTGGGAGACAGCATACAAAGGTGGTGGTTGCAGTGGGAGACAGCATACAAAGGTGGTGGTTGCAGTGGAAGACAGCATACAAAGGTGGTGGTTGCAGTGGAAGACAGCATACAAAGGTGGTGGTTGCAGTGGAAGACAGCATACAAAGGTGGTGGTTGCAGTGGGAGACAGCATACAAAGGTGGTGGTTGCAGTGGAAGACAGCATACAAAGGTGGTGGTTGCAGTGGAAGACAGCATACAAAGGTGGTGGTTGCAGTGGGAGACAGCATACAAAGGTGGTGGTTGCAGTGGGAGACAGTATACAAAGGTGGTGGTTGCAGTGGAAGACAGCATACAAAGGTGGTGGTTGCAGTGGGAGACAGCATACAAAGGTGGTGGTTGCAGTGGAAGACAGCATACAAAGGTGGTGGTTGCAGTGGAAGACAGCATACAAAGGTGGTGGTTGCAGTGGGAGACAGCATACAAAGGTGGTGGTTGCAGTGGAAGACAGAATACAACGGTGGTGGTTGCAGTGGGAGACAGCATACAAAGGTGGTGGTTGCAGTGGGAGACAGCATACAAAGGTGGTGGTTGCAGTGGGAGACAGAATACAACAGTGGTGGTTGCAGTGGGAGACAGCATACAAAGGTGGTGATTGCAGTGGGAGACAGCATACAAAGGTGGTGGTTGCAGTGGGAGACAGCATACAAAGGTGGTGGTTGCAGTGGGAGACAGCATACAAAGGTGGTGGTTGCAGTGGGAGACAGCATACAAAGGTGGTGGTTGCAGTGGGAGACAGCATACAAAGGTGGTGGTTGCAGTGGGAGACAGCATACAAAGGTGGTGGTTGCAGTGGGAGACAGAATACAACGGTGGTGGTTGCAGTGGGAGACAGCATACAAAGGTGGTGGTTGCAGTGGGAGACAGCATACAAAGGTGGTGGTTGCAGTGGGAGACAGCATACAAAGGTGGTGGTTGCAGTGGGAGACAGCATACAAAGGTGGTGGTTGCAGTGGGAGACAGCATACAAAGGTGGTGGTTGCAGTGGGAGACAGCATACAAAGGTGGTGGTTGCAGTGGGAGACAGCATACAAAGGTGGTGGTTGCAGTGGGAGACAGCATACAAAGGTGGTGGTTGCAGTGGGAGACAGCATACAAAGGTGGTGGTTGCAGTGGGAGACAGCATACAAAGGTGGTGGTTGCAGTGGGAGACAGCATACAAAGGTGGTGGTTGCAGTGGGAGACAGCATACAAAGGTGGTGGTTGCAGTGGGAGACAGCATACAAAGGTGGTGGTTGCAGTGGGAGACAGCATACAAAGGTGGTGGTTGCAGTGGGAGACAGCATACAAAGGTGGTGGTTGCAGTGGGAGACAGCATACAAAGGTGGTGGTTGCAGTGGGAGACAGCATACAAAGGTGGTGGTTGCAGTGGGAGACAGCATACAAAGGTGGTGGTTGCAGTGGGAGACAGCATACAAAGGTGGTGGTTGCAGTGGGAGACAGCATACAAAGGTGTTGGTTGCAGTGGGAGACAGCATACAAAGGTGGTGGTTGCAGTGGGAGACAGCATACAAAGGTGGTGGTTGCAGTGGGAGACAGCATACAAAGTGGAAGACAGCATACAAAGGTGGTGGTTGCAGTGGGAGACAGTACAAAGGTGGTGGTTGCAGTGGGAGACAGCATACAAAGGTGGTGGTTGCAGTGGGAGACAGCATACCAAGGTGGTGGTTGCAGTGGGAGACAGCATACAAAGGTGGTGGTTGCAGTGGGACAGACAAAGGTGGTGGTTGCATGGGAGACAGCATACGAAGGTGGTGGTTGCAGTGGGAGACAGCATACAAAGGTGGTGGTTGCAGTGGGAGACAGCATACAAAGGTGGTGGTTGCAGTGGGAGACAGCATACAAAGGTGGTGGTTGCAGTGGGAGACAGCATACGAAGGTGGTGGTTGCAGTGGAAGACAGCATACAAAGGTGGTGGTTGCAGTGGAAGACAGCATACAAAGGTGGTGGTTGCAGTGGGAGACAGCATACAAAGGTGGTGGTTGCAGTGGGAGACAGCATACAAAGGTGGTGGTTGCAGTGGGAGACAGCATACAAAGGTGGTGGTTGCAGTGGGAGACAGCATACAAAGGTGGTGGTTGCAGTGGGAGACAGCATACAAAGGTGGTGGTTGCAGTGGGAGACAGCATACAAAGGTGGTGGTTGCAGTGGAAGACAGCATACGAAGGTGGTGGTTGCAGTGGAAGACAGCATACAAAGGTGGTGGTTGCAGTGGGAGACAACATACAAAGGTGGTGGTTGCAGTGGAAGACAGCATACAAAGGTGGTGGTTGCAGTGGAAGACAGCATACAAAGGTGGTGGTTGCAGTGGGAGACAACATACAAAGGTGGTGGTTGCAGTGGGAGACAGCATACAAAGGTGGTGGTTGCAGTGGGAGACAGCATACAAAGGTGGTGGTTGCAGTGGGAGACAGCATACAAAGGTGGTGGTTGCAGTGGAAGACAGCATACAAAGGTGGTGGTTGCAGTGGGAGACAGCATACAAAGGTGGTGGTTGCAGTGGGAGACAGCATACAAAGGTGGTGGTTGCAGTGGGAGACAGCATACAAAGGTGGTGGTTGCAGTGGGAGACAGCATACAAAGGTGGTGTTTGCAGTGGGAGACAGCATACAAAGGTGGTGGTTGCAGTGGGAGACAGCATACAAAGGTGGTGGTTGCAGTGGGAGACAGCATACAAAGGTGGTGGTTGCAGTGGGAGACAACATACAAAGGTGGTGGTTGCAGTGGGAGACAGCATACAAAGGTGGTGGTTGCAGTGGGAGACAGCATACAAAGGTGGTGGTTGCAGTGGGAGACAGCATACAAAGGTGGTGGTTGCAGTGGGAGACAGCATACAAAGGTGGTGGTTGCAGTGGGAGACAGCATACAAAGGTGGTAGTTGCAGTGGGAGACAGCATACAAAGGTGGTAGTTGCAGTGGGAGACAGCATACAAAGGTGGTGGTTGCAGTGGGAGACAGCATACAAAGGTGGTGGTTGCAGTGGGAGACAGCATACAAAGGTGGTGGTTGCAGTGGGAGACAGCATACAAAGGTGGTGGTTGCAGTGGGAGACAGCATACAAAGGTGGTGGTTGCAGTGGGAGACAGCATACAAAGGTGGTGGTTGCAGTGGGAGACAGCATACAAAGGTGGTGGTTGCAGTGGGAGACAGCATACAAAGGTGGTGGTTGCAGTGGGAGACAGCATACAAAGGTGGTGGTTGCAGTGGGAGACAGCATACAAAGGTGGTGGTTGCAGTGGGAGACAGCATACAAAGGTGGTAGTTGCAGTGGGAGACAGCATACAAAGGTGGTGGTTGCAGTGGGAGACAGCATACAAAGGTGGTGGTTGCAGTGGGAGACAGCATACAAAGGTGGTGGTTGCAGTGGGAGACAGCATACAAAGGTGGTGGTTGCAGTGGGAGACAGCATACAAAGGTGGTGGTTGCAGTGGGAGACAGCATACAAAGGTGGTGGTTGCAGTGGGAGACAGCATACAAAGGTGGTGGTTGCAGTGGGAGACAGCATACAAAGGTGGTGGTTGCAGTGGGAGACAGCATACAAAGGTGGTGGTTGCAGTGGGAGACAGCATACAAAGGTGGTGTTTGCAGTGGGAGACAGCATACAAAGGTGGTGGTTGCAGTAGGAGACAGCATACGAAGGTGGTGGTTGCAGTGGGAGACAGCATACAAAGGTGGTGGTTGCAGTGGGAGACAGCATACAAAGGTGGTGGCTGCAGTGGGAGACAGCATACAAAGGTGGAAGACAGAGGCGTCACAGTTACTGCTACAGTCTCTTAGTTTCCAGCCATCATCTGCAGTGCACATTAACCATCGCTGGATAACTACAGTTGCCGTGTTCACCGGTAAATTGCCAATTATGGAAATTAATTAATCCTCCACACTGTACCTGTCCAAAATTATGGACCCTTACAAAGCTTTCATTTGCGTTAATTATATGATGTTCTTACGAAGACAGATGCAGGGATAGAGGAGCAAGGATATATCATGTACAAGGGATACTTCACGTACATTAAGAAGGATAGAGTAGCAGGGACAGGTCATCAAGTATGTGTGTTACATTAAGCACAGAATCTTTAATATTTGCAGATTTCTTCTTCCTGCATCAGAGTAAACATACAGGTATCTTAGTCATCCCTAGATACAAAACACGCATAAATATTCGTTATCGCTGCATACGTGAAAATATTTTCGTTGTCTCCAAGAAAACATATGCAGATATTTCCGTTATCTCTAAAGTAAAATATACTTGGATAGGTAGGTAGGTAAGGTTCGTCAGGAAAGAGAACAAGTGTTTCCTGACGCGGGTCTTAGTTGATGACCCGCTGTTGGAAGTTTTGGTCATCCGACCGAGGACTTCCGCTGGCTTACCGGTCATACTTATAACCATTTTAATACTTGGATATTTTTATTATCTCCGAGGTAGAACGTCCATGGATATTATCTTTATCTCTAAAGGTATATACGCAGATATTAAAAATACTCGAGTTTCCTATAGGTAGCATCGGAAGGTTTAATTAAACGCTGCAAGGACTCTCAGGCATCAAAAGGCAACTAAAGTTATCGGAAGGTTTAATTGGATTTAGAAATAATTGCTGCCGTGTAATTTGCTGAAGTCTCTCTAGAATCACCAAATTCAATTACAACTCTACACCCAGTCAGACGAGCGTTCAATATAAACACAAGAGAATGTCTGAATCAAACAAGATATTGGCCGGAACTCTAATACAGGTAACACTTGACATTTCGCCCTTCCCTTGCACACCCCCCTAAGAAAAGGGAAATATTGTTATGCAAATCTATGCTATTTTTTTTATTCTGTACGAACACTAGCAGCTTTTACGTAATAAAAAGAGTAACAAACAGAGGCGGTTCCAAAGTTTCGATACTGTACCTACTTGAATATTTGAGCAAGGAGCACTGTAATATAATTATTGGGCCTATTGACCCTTATCTGGCATAGGCGGAGCCTTGTACCGATGATCATAGGGATGGGGAGGGGCCTTGGGGGGCTGGCTGAAGAAAATTATGAGGGGGGCCCGATGACCATAACCTTCCCCCCACCCTGGGCGCTGTCACCAGAAACAAAGGCAAAGTTTTAAGAAGAAACAAGACTATCTACAAGTGGCAGATCTACAGTACCAGGCTACGTAGGTTATGTGGGAGAAGCGGGCTGCTAGCTGTAACAATCTGATTAAACAGGCAATCAATATGGAATCCTGTCTTTAGGATAGGCTGCGAGGGCAAAAGAACTCTTGAAACAGGCCACAGGTATACCACAGATACTTAACTTTTTTCAGCAAGCTGAAGTCTACTGAAGAGGACTTTAGTTATAGGCCAGATATACAATATACAATATACAGTATACAATATACAATATAAAATACACTTCTTTCCTTTTGTTTCAGTTTCCTCTCATGTGTTCTTCCTAACATTGACAAGTAGTTATTATGTTTGTATTTAACCAATAAGATGAATGACTCACTGAAATACTTAGTAATGACTCAGTAATTACATGAACGGTATACAGTACCAACAAGTTGATAAATCAGAAACATAAGCAACATTAGAGTATATTCTACTGTCTAAGTTTATATTATCCTGCCGGGCTGAGGGAAGTATTACCTCTTCTATATTATTACAATCATAACTAAGTGTTAAACCCACAAGGGTCATACAGCGCTGCGTGTCCTTCTAGTGTTTCGTTTATGTCAGAGACTGACCAGAGTTCTAGAAAATGATGACACCCAGATGTTGTATATGCGTAATTAATCCCTTGAGTAATGACTCATCTGATTCATCTAAGTATTGACTTAAAGAGTACCAAGACTCACGCAAGTCCCGACTGACCTTGTACTAAATAACTTACCTGAAATTTACCGGAAATACACACACTCGGAGATGCAGACATTATACGTGTACAAAGATCAGAGTGAGAGGAAGCTTCAGAGTCGTTAACAAGAATATTGTGTTATAAGTCAGTTGCGTTTTAACCTCAGCAGAAGAGGGACACACAATGATTTAACATTTGTTGATAAGACACACTTGTAAAGTTTACTCACAAAAACAATACACCTTCCACAAGTCCATTATAAAAATAGCGCTTTTTACAGGTCAAATAAAATATAAATATACATAAAATCAGTTTCAGATGAATCAGATAAGATTCAGGAACAACAGTTTATTAAAATTTAAATGACTTTTTTACTGTACATATATAGTATTAAAGCTTAAAATATGAATATAAGGAAAACCAGACGTCAGTAGTAGACTAAGAATGTTCATGTAAGGAAGAAGAATCCAATCCTCTGTTCTACAGTCATGTATCAAAGGTGATTCAGAGTGTACAAAGGGGATTGGGAAGGTTATGATCCCCTTCTCTGTTTAATGGTACGTCTCCTTACAAAGGACACCCCATACCCACGTGCGCAAATGACTTTTAATAATGGTGTTAATGGTCCTCTACGGCGATCGCAACGAAAAAAATTCATTTTGAATCTTATGGAAAGGAGGGTTATTATAGATAAAAAGTGATACAAGACACGTGGGCTCTGCACAGTATAAAGCAGTATGAGAGTGTAGGCCTGTGGTGTTGTGTGTACAGGATAGACCTAGGGTAAATTTACAGACAGTAAGGCCTTGGTAAGATTCTGACAGTCACCTCAACCCTTCCAGACATCTAAATTCTAATGTAAATGTCTAAATTAACATTTCACTATTCTTCGAACTGCTATGTAGTAATCATAAAATGAGGAGTAGCAGAAGCGAGACTGATCGACTCAATTGAGAGATAAGATTGATGGACTGAGAATATCGACTAAAGGCTGAGGGACTGATTACCTCAAACTATTACTCATCTTTCTCCGTTCTTCTCTGTATTGGACTGAAGAAGCTGGCAAAACGTTTCCTCAGTAAAGATTCCCAAATGTTACACAAATGTCTCATTCTTCACTCTTGGTAGTCCTGATATTCTGCTGAATGATGTGGGAGGCTTGTGGAGAGGAGCTCTGCTCCATTTTTATTAGTCGTTTGAATGAGGTAATGACTAGTCGGGTTATACAGTTAACGTGGCTCTGGTGGAACTCAAGTAGATACATCAGATAAATCAGCCACTCACAGCTTCAGGTGTGATATTCACCATGTATGTCAGCCGCTGTCAGCTAGAGGTCGCATATTTACCTTTCCCTGTGACGACGTGATAATTGAACTCTCGAGGCATTACTGTGCAAAGCCACACGGTTCATAAACCACACAATTTCATGAAGCACCAATGATAATTCCGCTCTTAATAACAAGAAGTTATAGCTTTCAGCTGACCCGTGGCTTCAACAATGGCGATATGAATAATAGCAAATGAGGACAATAGCTCTTCGTGCCACACGGAAAGTAAGTTTCCGATATTTAACTATGTTGTAATTAACACTGACAACACCAGTATGTACAATCACAAAGTAATTTTTCCTTGATATCTTATTACCTAACAAAAATACGCTGGTATTTTAGGTGGATTCGCAAAAAACAAATTAATTGCTAAGGTCTAAATATAAAAATAATGTTGGGTATACTATTTCTATACAAACAATGTAATATCTATGGGTGGTATATCAGTGCCACTATGATAATAAGGCCAAAACAAATAAAAAAAAATAAGTTTAAACAAGCCCTTGAAATTAATGGTACATTTTATATATTTTTTTTTTTTGTGCTGTGACCCATAATCAAGTTGTGAGACTTAAATGTGAACGTTGGAAAGTGCGTTGAAAATATACTAGGCGCATGGAAAGTGGTCTGTGGAAAACAGAGTGCAAAAAGTGTGATCATCCTATCTGTCTTAAAACAAAATTCGGGGACCCGAATATCTGAAGACAAGGTACTGAAAGGTCTTGTTTACATCGTATACAGCTATTGTTTATTGTATCCTACATTACATTAAACCTATTTTTCATTATCTTCAGTACCTCCCATTTTTTAAAAAAGGACATCTACGTTTTGGCATCTCAGTACTGTGAGTATCTCACTGGACAGTAACATTGAGAGTTATCTGCACATTCCCCACGGCAGCTTTAAATGGGGCCTCAGTGAACAGTAAGTCTTGTACAAGCACAGTTGTGTTAATACTAACACACAGGAAGAGATCACGTCTACCTACTTACCTACCTGCCTACCTGGACGTCATTCCGAGGGTCAAACGCCCCAGCGGCCCAGTCCTTGACCAGGCCTCCAGGTGCTGAATACATATATATATATATATATATATATATATATATATATATATATATATATATATATATATATATATATATATATATATATATATATATATATATATATATATATATATATATATGCCGTGCCGAATACGTAAAACTGGTCAATTAGCAAGAACTCATTTAAAATTAAATCCTTTCTAAAATTTTCTCTTATACGCTTAAAGATATATTTTTTTCATTAATGTTAATGTAAAAAAATTTAATTTTGCACTAAAAGGAACTTAGAAAACTTACCTAACCTTATTATAACAAGAGTAATTTATTTTAGCCTAACCCAACTAAATATATTTTAGATTTGTTTACAGTAATTTAATACTAAACAAACACAGTGAAATATATTTTTTTCGTTAGGTTCAGAATGATTTTGGCAAATTTATTGCATACACAAATTTTCACTTGTCTTATATGGCAAGATGAGCGTTGCTATTTAAGCCAAGATCGCAAGTTCTGCCTATTCGGCACGACATATATATATATATATATATATATATATATATATATATATATATATATATATATATATAATATATATATATATATATATTCAAGAACCGGCCGTATCCCACCAAGGCAGGGTGGCCTAAAAATAAAAAACAAAAGTTTCTCTTTTTAAATTTAGTAATCCATACAAGAGAAGGGGTTACTAGCCCCTTGCTCCTGGCATTTTAGTCGCCTCTTACAACACGCATGGCTTACGGAGTAAGAATTCTGTTCCACTTCCCCATGGAGACAATAGGAAGCAAACAAGAACAAGAACTAGAAAGAAAATAGCAGAAAACCCAGAGGGGTGTGTATATATATGCTTGTGCATGTATGTGTAGTGTGACCTAAGTGTAAGTAGAAGTAGCAAGACGTACCTGAAACCTTGCATGTATATGAGACAGAAAAAAAAGACACGAGCAATCCTACCATCGTGTAAAACAATTACAGGCAATATATAAATATATATATATATATATATATATATATATATATATATATATATATATATATATATATATATATATATATATATATATATATATATATATATATATAGGATGGGGTCCACCTCTGGTGTAAATTGTGGGACCCACAGCCTCGGAAAATTGGATAAAAAGGCTTCAAGGATGAATATTTGGATTTTTTCCTGAAGCCGTTTGAATATTCCACTTTCCCTACCACCCCATCTTTTCATATTTTTTTTTTTACCAGTTGGAATATTTTGTTACATAATATGGTACAAAAGATTTCAGAGATACATTGTTGATATAAAGGTGGCATATACGGTACATGTTGTTACGTGTGTATCACCGATTATAGGGCGAAAATCTCATCCAGCTCCTCAGAGCTGGGGCGTGTGCCCAAAATACAGCAGGCATTACCCCTTTGAACAGCAGCACTGAGCCGCTGGAACAGAAAACTAGCTGCCCTGGGATCCCTAGTTACCCTGATGAGTCTTTTTCCCAGCTCCTTAAGGAATTTAGATGCATTCTTTCCCCGTGAGCCAAGGGTCTCTGAGCCTATGGGAACAAACATGTAATGATGGGCAAGTTCTCCATATTTTCTAGACTTTTGGGACTCCCTGAAGCTGGCAGCTGCCCCTCCTTCCTCCCTGGTGTATTGGAGATAGGTATCAGCCAAGGTAGATGCACATGTGTAGTCCCACACCACTTGCTTCCCATCTGTCCAGGCTTGAAGGGTGATACCATCTGGACGCTTCTAGCTGCCATCAGATCTGCATAGCTGCGGTGGCTCCCTTACTACTGGGCATCCGGCTGTTGTGAGGCTCCTCTTGATAATGTTATTAACCTCCTCATGTCTTGCAATCTTTCCCTCGGATTTACGGCACACAAGATCGTGGTACCCGAATCGGTCTGCTGCTTCACTGCCACAAATACACCTGTGTTCGGCGAGAATAGGGGCGGCAAGTCGAAGGGCAACACCGATGCGGATGGTCTATGGGTCGAGGCGTGTGCCAAGGCTGGAGTTGGGAACAGCCAACAGAAAATCCTCTGCCTGAGGGGCTCTCACTGCCAGGAGGCGGGCTCTATCCTTCCCTGACACACTCTGAAGCATTGTTGAGGCTATATTTTCCACTATTGGACCATCCCAGTGCGATTGTTTGTAGTTGTTGGGGGAGCAGGTCTGGTTTCAGAGCCCGTTAGATTATCCCAGAACATGGCTCCGTCACTGAACTTTTGGTCCTGGACTCCAATCTTGTCCCTAAGATGTTCAGGAAGAATCGCTGCTACAAGCCCTCTGGATGCAATACATTAGGACAGAAAAGCAGGTAGCGCAATCTGTGATGACTTGCGGACACCAATGCCTCCTAATCTGGAAGTGTAGCTTGGTTCCACTGCCCGTCTTCTAGAGTAAGGTTAAGTACTTTCGTAAAACTCTGCCTCAGAATACTGTCATATTCGTGCAGTATAGGGTTATCATATGAAGGTGCACATCTTAGGAAATATGTCAACCTGGGCAGACTCAAGCACTTTGTGAGAAGGTACAAGGCATCGTGGGTGTCCAGATTGCCTATTCGTTGTTCCATTCTCCTTAACTCTTCCAATTTCTTCCTGAGAATTGTGTCAATGTATACATACATACATACATATATATATATATATATATATATATATATATATATATATATATATATATATATATATATATATATATATATATATATATATATGTATATATGTATATACATATATATATATATACATATATATATATATATATATTTTTTTTTTTTTATTATCACACCGGCCGATTCCCACCAAGGCAGGGTGGCCCGAAAAAGAAAAACTTTCACCATCATTCACTCCATCACTGTCTTGCCAGAAGGGTGCTTTACACTACAGTTTTTAAACTGCAACATTAACACCCCTCCTTCAGAGTGCAGGCACTGTACTTCCCATCTCCAGGACTCAAGTCCGGCCTGCCGGTTTCCCTGAATCCCTTCATAAATGTTACTTTGCTCACACTCCAACAGCACGTCAAGTATTAAAAACCATTTGTCTCCATTCACTCCTATCAAACACGCTCACACATGCCTGCTGGAAGTCCAAGCCCCTCGCACACAAAACCTCCTTTACCCCCTCCCTCCAACCCTTCCTAGGCCGACCCCTACCCCGCCTTCCTTCCACTACAGACTGATACACTCTTGAAGTCATTCTGTTTCGCTCCATTCTCTCTACATGTCCGAACCACCTCAACAACCCTTCCTCAGCCCTCTGGACAACAGTTTTGGTAATCCCGCACCTCCTCCTAACTTCCAAACTACGAATTCTCTGCATTATATTCACACCACACATTGCCCTCAGGCATGACATCTCCACTGCCTCCAGCCTTCTCCTCGCTGCAACATTCATCACCCACGCTTCACACCCATATAAGAGCGTTGGTAAAACTATACTCTCATACATTCCCCTCTTTGCCTCCAAGGACAAAGTTCTTTGTCTCCACAGACTCCTAAGTGCACCACTCACTCTTTTTCCCTCATCAATTCTATGATTCACCTCATCTTTCATAGACCCATCCGCTGACACGTCCACTCCCAAATATCTGAATACGTTCACCTCCTCCATACTCTCTCCCTCCAATCTGATATTCAATCTTTCATCACCTAATCTTTTTGTTATCCTCATAACCTTACTCTTTCCTGTATTCACCTTTAATTTTCTTCTTTTGCACACCCTACCAAATTCATCCACCAATCTCTGCAACTTCTCTTCAGAATCTCCCAAGAGCACAGTGTCATCAGCAAAGAGCAGCTGTGACAACTCCCACTTTGTGTGTGATTCTTTATCTTTTAACTCCACGCCTCTTGCCAAGACCCTCGCATTTACTTCTCTTACAACCCCATCTATAAATATATTAAACAACCACGGTGACATCACACATCCTTGTCTAAGGCCTACTTTTACTGGGAAAAAATTTCCCTCTTTCCTACATACTCTAACTTGAGCCTCACTATCCTCGTAAAAACTCTTCACTGCTTTCAGTAACCTACCTCCTACACCATACACTTGCAACATCTGCCACATTGCCCCCCTATCCACCCTGTCATACGCCTTTTCCAAATCCATAAATGCCACAAAGACCTCTTTAGCCTTATCTAAATACTGTTCACTTATATGTTTCACTGTAAACACCTGGTCCACACACCCCCTACCTTTCCTAAAGCCTCCTTGTTCATCTGCTATCCTATTCTCCGTCTTACTCTTAATTCTTTCAATTATAACTCTACCATACACTTTACCAGGTACACTCAACAGACTTATCCCCCTATAATTTTTGCAATCTCTTTTATCCCCTTTGCCTTTATACAAAGGAACTATGCATGCTCTCTGCCAATCCCTAGGTACCTTACCCTCTTCCATACATTTATTAAATAATTGCACCAACCACTCCAAAACTATATCCCCACCTGCTTTTAACATTTCTATCTTTATCCCATCAATCCCGGCTGCCTTACCCCCTTTCATTTTACCTACTGCCTCACGAACTTCCCCACACTCACAACTGGCTCTTCCTCACTCCTACAAGATGTTATTCCTCCTTGCCCTATACACGAAATCACAGCTTCCCTATCTTCATCAACATTTAACAATTCCTCAAAATATTCCTTCCATCTTCCCAATACCTCTAACTCTCCATTTAATAACTCTCCTCTCCTATTTTTAACTGACAAATCCATTTGTTCTCTAGGCTTTCTTAACTTGTTAATCTCACTCCAAAACTTTTTCTTATTTTCAACAAAATTTGTTGATAACATCTCACCCACTCTCTCATTTGCTCTCTTTTTACATTGCTTCACCACTCTCTTAACTTCTCTCTTTTTCTCCATATACTCTTCCCTCCTTGCATCACTTCTACTTTGTAAAAACTTCTCATATGCTAACTTTTTCTCCCTTACTACTCTCTTTACATCATCATTCCACCAATCGCTCCTCTTCCCTCCTGCACCCACTTTCCTGTAACCACAAACTTCTGCTGAACACTCTAACACTACATTTTTAAACCTACCCCATACCTCTTCGACCCCATTGCCTATGCTCTCATTAGCCCATCTATCCTCCAATAGCTGTTTATATCTTACCCTAACTGCCTCCTCTTTTAGTTTATAAACCTTCACCTCTCTCTTCCCTGATGCTTCTATTCTCCTTGTATCCCATCTACCTTTTACTCTCAGTGTAGCTACAACTAGAAAGTGATCTGATATATCTGTGGCCCCTCTATAAACATGTACATCCTGAAGTCTACTCAACAGTCTTTTATCTACCAATACATAATCCAACAAACTACTGTCATTTCGCCCTACATCATATCGTGTATACTTATTTATCCTCTTTTTCTTAAAATATGTATTACCTATAACTAAACCCCTTTCTATACAAAGTTCAATCAAAGGGCTCCCATTATCATTTACACCTGGCACCCCAAACTTACCTACCACACCCTCTCTAAAAGTTTCTCCTACTTTAGCATTCAAGTCCCCTACCACAATTACTCTCTCACTTGGTTCAAAGGCTCCTATACATTCACTTAACATCTCCCAAAATCTCTCTCTCTCCTCTGCATTCCTCTCTTCTCCAGGTGCATACACGCTTATATATATATATATATAATATATATATATATATATATATATATAATATATATATATATATTATATATAATATATATATATAATGTAAAACTGGTCAATTAGCAAGAACTCATTTAAAATTAAGTCCTTTCTAAAAATTTCTCTTATGCGTTTAAAGATATATTTTTTCATTAATGTTGATGTAAAAGTTTATAATTTTGCACCAAAGGGAACTTAGAAAACTTACCTAACCTTATTATAACAAGCGCAATTTATTTTAGCCTAACCCAACTAAATATATTTTAGATTTGGTTACAATAATTTAATACTAAACAAACACAGTGAAATATATTTTTTTCGTTAGGTTCAGAATGATTTTGGCGAAATTATTGCATACACAAATTTTCACTTGTCCTATATGGCAAGATGAGCGTTGCTATTTAAGCCAAGATCGCAAGTTCTGCCTATTCGACACGACATACACACACACACACACACACATATATATATATATATATATATATATATATATATATATATATATATATATATATATATATATATATATATATATATATATATATGTATATATTATGAGGAAATGTTAAATGTTGATGAATATAGGGAAGCTGTGATTTCGTGTATAGGGCAAGGAGAAATAACATCTTGTAGGAGTGAGGAAGAGCCAGTTGTGAGTGTGAGGGAGGTGCGTGAGGCATTACGTAGAATGAAAGGGGGTAAAGCAGCTGGGATTGATGGGATAAAGATAGAAATGTTAAAAGCAGGTGGGGGATATAGTTTTGTAGTGGTTGGTGCTATTATTTAATAAATGTATGGAAGAGGGTAAGGTACCTAGGGATTGGCAGAGAGCATGCTAAGTTCCTTTATATAAAGGCATAAGGGACAAAAGTGAATGTAAAAGTTATAGGGGAATAAGTCTGTTGAGTATACCTGGTAAAGTGTATGGTAGAGTTATTATTGAAAGAATTAAGAGTGAGATGGAGAGTAGGATAGCAGATGAACAATTAGACTTTAGGAAGGGAAGAGGGTGTGTAGACTAAATGTTTACAGTGAAACATATAGGTGAACAGTATATAAGGAGGGGGCAAAGGAGGCTTTGTGTGCGAGGGGCTTGGACTTCCAGCAAGCATGCTTGAGCGTGTTAGGAGCGAATGGAGACAAATGGTTTTTAGGACTTGAAGTGATGCTGGAGTGTGAGCAGGGTAATGTTTATGAAGGGATTCAGGGAAACCGGCAGGCCGGACTTGAGTCCTGGAGATGGAAAGTACAGTGTCTACACTGAAGGAGGGGTGTTAATGTTGCAGTTTTATAACTGTAGTGTAAAGCACGCCTCTGGGAAGACAGTGATGGAGTGAATGATGGTGAAAGTTTTTCTTTTTCGGTCCACCCTACCATGGTGGGAAATTGCCGATATGTTAATAATATATATATATATATATATATATATATATATATATATATATATATATATATATATATATATATATATATATATATATATTTATATATATATATATATATATATATATATATATATATATATATATATATATATATATATATATGTCGTGCCGAATAGGCAGAGATTGCCATCTTGGCTTAAATAGCAACGCTCATCTTGCCATATAGGACAAGTGAAAATTTGTGTATGCGATAATTTCGCCAAAATCATTCTGAACCTAACGAAAAAAAATATATTTCACTGTGTTTGTTTAGTATTAAATTATTGTAAACAAATCTAAAATATATTTATTTTGGTTAGGCTAAAATAAATTGTTCTTGTTATAATAAGGTTAGGTAAGTTTTCTAAGTTCCTTTTGGTGCAAAATTATAAATTTTTACATCAACATTAATGAAAAAAATATATCTTTAAACGTATAAGAGAAAATTTTACAAAGGACTTAATTTTAAATGAGTTCTTGCTAACTGACCAGTTTCACCTATTCAACACGACAAATATTTATATATTATATATATATATATATATATATATATATATATATATATATATATATATATATATATGTACATATACAAACACTGATCTCTGGCAAGGAATTTGCAAGACCAGGCGAAATATACAGAAACACTAATCTCTGGCCGAAGGGGACTCGAACCTATGAACCTTGGAACAAGGTACGCAGTGCTTTAGCATTCTCACCACACTGGACCAATACCTTGGCGCCCAGCTTGCGCTAGACGTTAATCCAAGGCAGCCAGCTTTCAGGGAGAAGGCTTACAGCTTTTCATCTCATCCCCTGCATGCATCAGCTTTACTAGAGATTTTAATAATGCAAGGAATTCGCAAGAGCAGGCGAAATATTGGTCCAATGTGGTGAGAATGGTAAAGCACTGCATACCATGTTCCAAGGTTCATAGGTTCGAGTCCCCTTCGGCCAGAGATCAGTGTTTATATATATATATATATATATATATATATATATATATATATATATATATATATATATATATATATATTATTTCAACAAGTCGGCCGTCTCCCACCGAGGCAGGGTGACCCAAAAAAGAAAGAAAATCCCCAAAAAGAAAATACTTTCATCATCATTCAACACTTTCACCACACTCGCACATTATCACTGTTTTTGCAGAGGTGCTCAGAATACAACAGTCTAGAAGCATACACAGTACTGTAGTACCAGTGTATTAAGTACAGTACTGTAGTACCAGTGTATTAAGAACAGTACTGTAGTACCAGTGTATTAAGAACAGTACTGTAGTACCAGTGTATTAAGTACAGTACTGTAGTACCAGTGTATTAAGAACAGTACTGTAGTACCAGTGTATTAAGTACAGTACTGTAGTACCAGTGTATTAAGAACATTACTGTAGTACCAGTGTATTAAGAACAGTACTGTAGTACCAGTGTATTAAGTACAGTACTGTAGTACCAGTGTATTAAGAACAGTACTGTAGTACCAGTGTATTAAGTACAGTACTGTAGTACCAGTGTATTAAGAACAGTACTGTAGTACCAGTGTATTAAGAACAGTACTGTAGTACCAGTGTATTAAGTACAGTACTGTAGTACCAGTGTATTAAGAACAGTACTGTAGTACCAGTGTATTAAGTACAGTACTGTAGTACCAGTGTATTAAGTACAGTACTGTAGTACCAGTGTATTAAGTACAGTACTGTAGTACCAGTGTATTAAGTACAGTACTGTAGTACCAGTGTATTAAGAACAGTACTGTAGTACCAGTGTATTAAGAACAGTACTGTAGTACCAGTGTATTAAGAACAGTACTGTAGTACCAGTGTATTAAGTACAGTACTGTAGTACCAGTGTATTAAGAACAGTACTGTAGTACCAGTGTATTAAGAACAGTACTGTAGTACCAGTGTATTAAGAACAGTACTGTAGTACCAGTGTATTAAGTACAGTACTGTAGTACCAGTGTATTAAGAACAGTACTGTAGTACCAGTGTATTAAGAACAGTACTGTAGTACCAGTGTATTAAGTACAGTACTGTAGTACCAGTGTA
The DNA here is from genome assembly GCF_038502225.1 of Cherax quadricarinatus. NCBI lineage: Eukaryota > Metazoa > Arthropoda > Malacostraca > Decapoda > Parastacidae > Cherax > Cherax quadricarinatus. The sequence goes on along the minus strand of NC_091333.1, from coordinate 13,263,613 downwards.
TTAAGAACAGTACTGTAGTACCAGTGTATTACGTATAGTATTCTAGGAAAAGTGTTTCAACTACAGTAATGTAGCACCAATATACTAAGCATAGTTTTATGGCAGCAGTGTATCAGTTTTTCTTTGGAATTAACTGGCTGTAGCAGCAGTGTATCCAGGTCAGACCACACTGCAGCAGTTGGCAAGAGTCGCTTGTCAGTTCTGAAACCAAGATCATAAAATAGACCTCATACTTGATTCCTGCCTTGGGTTGCATCACCTCTCTGTTTTAAGTGCACGTTTCCCACATACATCCAATCCATATCCGGAATATTGAGTTATATTTCCTAAGAATTTATCTCAGGACGAATGTCAAATGTTTAAAGAAATTATTAATGTTAATCCAAACTAGTGATGTATTGGATATCCGCATCTGCATATCATCCGCATAATTTCTTACATCCGCATCCGCATTTTACGGTAAACAGATATTCGCATATGCATCCGCATCCAAATCCGCGGAACATCCGCACAATTTCTTACACCCGCATCAACATCCACGGAACATCCACACAATGTTTTATAGCCGCATCCGCAAAATGAGTAAGACATCCTCATACACATCCGCGGATATCTAAATTTTCACATCCGATACATCTCTAGATAGATGTTTGGATTCCGAACATCTATCTAGACCGTGTCAGAGTCAACCTAATCTACACTGTATTCTAGAAAGTTAGAATCCGACTCCAGACTGACATGTTAACGATACCGAGAAAGTTTACCTTCACTAGGATTGCTGGACCGTGTTAAAATTAAATGTTTATTAAATATTTACATCGCGTGATGCGCACTTGAGGCTTCAACTGCTTCTCTAAATGAAATACAAATGGTGACTGTAGTGACGAATATTGACGAATGTGGTAATAAACGTTTTATTTTCAAAATTTTGACGGTTTTTTTTTTTGGAGGGGATCTACAAAAAAAATGTAATACAAGGTATGTACATGTACTTCGTATACTTTCGTGTTCGTGATCAATGGTGAGTAAGTTGAAGCCCATGCTGGATTTATGTCCGTAATTCATGGTCACGAAGCCATAGTCTGTGATTGGTTCGTGTCCTTGATTTAGGGTCACGATCTTAGACTCCGTGCTGTATTGGTGTCCGTGATTCATAGGCACTGAGATACACACTATACTAGGTTGGTGTCCGTGATTCATGGACGCGACCCCATATCAGACGCTGCAAAATTAACTATCATCTAAAAACAAAGGAATATCGAGCAAGAACTCTGTGGGACGTTGCATTCAATTCTCATGCAACAAAGCCATCGGATACGGTCGACTGCCCAGGAAATAGAAAGGGAATAAAGGCGAGCAAACTGGGAAACACGAATGTCAGTCAAGAGAGGAAATAAAAAAAATATATAAACACACTAAAATAGACTTAATTACATGGGGTTCTTGAACCATTATAATGGGCGACCATTAGTAAAGGTCAAGGGTGACTTTTTTGGTGGATTCTGAAAATTAAGTCATCACTGGTTGATGCAACAATATCAACGATTGCGAAAGCTTAATTAACATTTGGCCGAACTGTAGATGAGGCCTGTGTGTGTGTGTGTGTGTGTGTGTGTGTGTGTGTGTGTGTGTGTGTGTGTGTGTGTGTGTGTGTGTGTGTGTGTGTACTCACCTAGTTGAGGTTGCAGGGGTCGAGTCCGAGCTCCTGGCCCCGCCTCTTCACTGATCGCTACTAGGTCACTCTCCCTGAACCGTGAGCTTTATCATACCTCTGCTTAAAGCTATGTATGGATCCTGCCTCCACTACATCGCTTCCCAAACTATTCCACTTGCTGACTACTCTGTGGCTGAAGAAATACTTCCTAACATCCCTGTGATTCATCTGTGTCTTCAACTTCCAACTGTGTCCCCTTGTTACTGTGTCCAATCTCTGGAACAGCCTGTCTTTGTCCACCTTGTCAATTCCTCTCAGTATTTTGTATGTCGTTATCATGTCCCCCCTATCTCTCCTGTCTTCCAGTGTCGTCAGGTTGATTTCCCTTAACCTCTCCTCGTAGGACATACCTCTTAGCTCTGGGACTAGTCTTGTTGCAAACCTTTGCACTTTCTCTAGTTTCTTTACGTGTATGTGTGCGTGCGTGTGTGTGTGTGTGTGTGTGTGTGTGTGTGTGTGTGTGTGTGTGTGTGTGTGTGTGTGTGTTTGTGTGTGTCTTTCTCTCCCTCCCTCCCTCCCTCCCTCTCTTCCTCTCTCTCTCTCTCTCTCTCTCTCTCTCTCTCTCTCTCTCTCTCTCTCTCTCTCTCTCTCTCTCTGTCTCTGTCTCTGTCTCTGTCTCTCTCTCTCTCTCTCTCTCTCTCTCTCTCTCTCTCTCTCTCTCTCTCTCTCTCTCTCTCTCTCTCTCTCTCTCTCTGTCTCTCTCTCTCTCTCTCTCTCTGGCATTTATTCTTTACCTTTTATTTTGTTTTCCCGTTCCTTCTCTCAATTCACTTTTCCTATTTTTTCGGATTTTTTTTTAGACGAAATTCAATTTATATTTAAATCTCTCTCTTTTTTCTTCCCGTGACACTCCAGCTTTGTGTCTGTAAGACCGTTTCTTCAAATGTTCACTTGTCTAGAGCTGTTCTTCGGAAATATTTCTGCCTCATTACAACCAACAAACTAATCAAATAACCATACGATTATTTTTGACAATACTCCCTATCAGATCAAGTATATACTATATATGTCGTGCCGAATAGGTAAAACTGGAGAATTAGCATGAACTCATTTAAAATTAAGAAGTCCTTTCTAAAATTTTTTCTTATACGTTTAAAGATATATATTTTTTCCTATATGTTAATGTAGAAATTTTTGTACCAAAAGAATCTTAGGAAACTTACCTAACCTTATTATTAACAAGCGCAATTTAATTTAGCCTAAACCAACTAAATATATTTTGGACAAGCTTACAGTAATTTAATAATAAAGAAACAATGAAGTATATTTTTTTTCGTTAGGTTCAGAATGATTTTGCATACACAAATTTTGGCTTGCCTTATTCGGCAAGAAAAGCTTTGCTATTTAAGCCAAAATCACAGTTTTGCCTATTCGGCATTATATATATATATATATATATATATATATATATATATATATATATATATATATATATATATATATATATATATATATATATGTATATATTACACACACGCAGATAGGGGGGACATGATAACAACATATAAAATACTGAGAGGAATTGACAAGGTGGACAAAGACAGGATGTTCCAGAGATTTGACACTGCAACAAGAGGACACAGTTGGAAGTTGAAGACAATACACAAATAACCCGCACATAAAAGAGAGAAGCTTACGACGACGTTTCGGTCCGACTTGGACCATTTACAAAGTCACACTAACCAGAAGTGGAGCAGGACGGCTATATATAGGCAGGAAGAGGTGGTGGTAGTAGTAGTAGTAGTAGTAGTACAAGAATGGTATATAATACCGACAAGATGAAATTAAGACCACTACCTCTTCCTGCCTATATATAGCCGTCCTGCTTCACTTCTGGTTAGTGTGACTTTGTAAATGGTCCAAGTCGGACCGAAACGTCGTCGTAAGCTTCTCTCTTTTATGTGCGGGTTATTTGTTTATCGTTCCAGTCACGGTATTGTGCCTTTTATTGATATTTTGAAGACACAAATGAATCACAGGGATGTTAGGAAGTATTTCTTCAGCCACAGAGTAGTCAGCAAGTGGAATAGTTTGGGAAGCGATGTAGTGGAGGCAGGAACCATACATAGCTTTAAGCAGAGGTATGATAAAGCTCACGGTTCAGGGAGAGTGACCCAGTAGCGACACACACACACACACACACACACACACACACACACACACACACACACACACACACACACACACACACACACACACACACACACACATTTATTTATTCCAGACTTGAGACTATTAATACGAGCTTCTGTGAAAACACCAAAAACTACATTTGTCTCCATGATATAACTTCGTTGAAACAAATTTGTTTATCACTGCGTATTGGCAGAGACAAACAATTTTTGATTAGTTCTGTAGATACATGTGACAGTAAAGTAATTAATGACGACGCTAGTTACATACTATAACGAAAAAAATAAAAATCATACTCACTTTCAGGTGTAAAATAATGAATATGAATCGTCTCAAGAATAACAGCAAAATTTTGCAACAGACCATTCCAGATTTCACGACTTAACTGAGAATCAGAAAAGCGCATTAGGACCTAAATCTTAAGAATTCTGCGGAACGAGGCTCGAGGCTCCACAATGGTGCGGCGCTGTATTGGTTAATAGTAGTAGTAGTACAAGAATGGTATATAATACCGACAAGATGAAATTAAGACCACTACCTCTTCCTGCCTATATATAGCCGTCCTGCTCCACTTCTGGTTAGTGTGACTTTGTAAATGGTCCAAGTCGGACCGAAACGTCGTCGTAAGCTTCTCTCTTTTATGTGCGGGTTATTTGTTTATCGTTCCAGTCACGGTATTGTGCCTTTTTTTGTTATTTTGAAGACACAAATGAATCACAGGGATGTTAGGAAGTATTTCTTCAGTCACAGAGTGGTCAGGAAGTGGAATAGTTTGGGAAGTGATGTAGTGGAGGCAGGATCCATATATAGCTTTAAGCAGAGGTATGATAAAGCTCACGGTTCAGGGAGAGTGACCCAGTAGCGACACACACAACACACACACAACACACACACAACACACACCACACACACACACACACATTCACACACACACACACACACACACATAATTTATTTATTCCAGACTTGAGACTATTAATACGAGCTTCTGTGAAAACACCAAAAACTACATTTGTCTCCATGATATAACTTCGTTGAAACAAATTTGTTTATCACTGCATATTGGCAGAGACAAACAATTTTTGATTAGTTCTGTAGATACATGTGACAGTAAAGTAATTAATGACGACCCTAGTTACATACTATAACGAAAAAAATAAAAATCATACTCACTTTCAGGTGTAAAATAATGAATATGAATCGTCTCAAGAATAACAGCAAAATTTTGCAACAGACCATTCCAGATTTCACGACTTAACTGAGAATCAGAAAAGCGCATTAGGACCTAAATCTTAAGAATTCTGCGGAACGAGGCTCGAGGCTCCACAATGGTGCGGCGCTGTATTGGTTAATTTGTCTCTCACAGCCCGGTCCTTCTTCCCTCCTTCATACCCCTTTTTTTACCACCCACCCTCCCTCCCACTCTCTTTCTTTCTCTTTCTCTCTCTCTCTCTCTCTCTCTCTCTCTCTCTCTCTCTTTCCCTAAAGTTTAATAAAGAATTTTTACTGTGAAACGTGGGGCACCAAGGTGATGTATGTTTGTCACGTTACAGAAAAAAATCGGTGGTGTAATATGAATAAGGAAAACAAGTTTGTGTGAAGGTATAATGAGAGTGTTGGAGGTAATTTGTTCTTCTCCAAACAGGCAAGTCTCCTGGCTCAGGTGTTTCTCACAAGACCAGCTTGGTGATGAAGCAACTCACATTGTGCCTGGGATATTATGTGTGATTAATCCACCGCTGTCTTACCAGAGTTGTGTACCTCTAATTAAGCATCAGCTGGCTTACATAGCTAATATTAACCCCTGGTTAAGCATCTGCTAGATTCCCGCAGCTAGGGTTTTCTCTCCTCTTACAGTTTAAATCACACAGGATCACATTTTTTGTGTCCCAATGGGAGTAGCAATGAACCAAAGTAACACAGATGTGGCTGTATTTCCAACACCCAAGAGACAACTTTAGACGTGACTAGACGTGAATCATATGTAAATGGAGACGAAAACTATATCTGGAATAAGAGGAAAGGGCCCCAAACCCAGTAAAATTGTAGATATGAGTGGAATAAGATACTATGTCAATTCTAAATTCTTTACGAAATAAACTTGGGGTGATGTTTAAATAGTTTAGACTTTCATACTCGATAAAGTCTTCAGCTCAAATTTTCTTTGTAGTGACAAACTTGACTACTAAATATTACCATGATTAGCAATATACAAAAGCTAGGAAAACAGAATATAAACAATGAAAAGATCCAGGTAGATTACCAGCCAGAATCCTCAGTCTACACCAAGTTGCGTACCCACTACCAGAAATATTCAGCAAATCAATACCAGGCAAAGTGCCAAACGACTTGAAGCTGGCAAAAAATTTCTCCAATATTCAAGAAAAGAGGCGGGAGATGTAACTTTAACTATAACCTCAGTGGCTTAACATCGATTTTTAGAAGACAAATTGATGGAGACCAGAGGGAAAATAGCTTAACTTCTGGAACTTATTAACCTCAGATCAACGTGGGACTCTTAATAAAATACCATGTCTATAATAATTATTAGAATTCTTCAATATACACAAAAAAATTGGGATTCCAGAAAGCTTTTGATAAAATACCACATATATAACCTGTTGGCTCGCCAGTAGGAGATAGCGACCGTTATTAAACAGGAAAGTGTCTTACTGGCTGAAAGTAAGAGGCGCTGTCCTCTTACGTATTTTGTACGTAAGAATATATTCTTTTCACAATTTACATAAATGATCTATACACGGACTTAACATTTAATATTGCAGAGTTCGTGGGTGACACAAAATTGAAAAGGCCTGCCGCATCTGTGGCCCATTGCAGAGGGACCTGAATAGTTTGGTGCAGTTATCGGCGTCGTGGAAACTGAGCTACAACCTTCAAATTAAGAACTATACAATGACGTTCAAACAAAGAAACATACAATGAATCTCAAGTCAAGAACCACACAGAGCCTCAAGTGAAGGACCATATACCAAGATGAGGCCAAGAACCACACAAAGAGCTTCAAGTGAAGTACCATACACCAATCTGAAGCCAAGAACCAAAGCATGAACGTCGACGTTTTACTTTACACGATGACTACTCATTTCTTTAGGTTTATCGTCAGTACGTGCCTAGATATAAGCACATGTCAAAACGGCATATATACATCAAAGATCACAATTAATACAGTTAAAACCTTTAGCTAAATTTACCAGAATGGTCGCTACGACAGCCAGAATTATGTTTAAGTCGAAGTCTTGTCAATAATTGGGGCGAGAGCTCAGCATCACGGAGAGGCATAATTATACCGGATTATCGTCACTTACTGTCATCCCTCGCTTACAATAGCGTTAATAGTCTCATATTGAATATCATAAGAGCTTAGAGCCACGGCAGGCTAAGATTATTCGGATTTCGTGCAGCGAGGTCGTGATTTCTCATTTAACTTGCAAACAATAGCTCTTCAGCTCCTAGTGTGGCGATAATCTCATGGAAATTACTGAATGGAAGAGTTGTTTGGTTTGTTGACTACGTGGCGGAACAGCTGAAGCTGCGTTTGAACCAAGTGAATACTCACAGCTGATGCGTTGTGGCACCTGTGATGCAGGCGATTTGTTGTGGCACTTGTAATGCAGCAAATTAAGTGTTGTATCACCTGTTCTCAGCCATCTGTGGAGCTGTCGTGGCACTGGTTTTGAAATCGAAGGCTTTTCAACACCCTCCCTTCAAATATAAAGCAAGTAAAAGGAAAATTACTATCCTAGCAAGGGAAACTAACAAATTCCTCCAAACTATTCCGGATTAGTAGCGCTGTGGTGCCTACCTCGACCTGCATGCCGTGTGCAATAACAGCCTCATTATTCACGCCAGTAATGAGGAGCTGTAGTCTGGGTGATAATCGTCATACCAATCAACAAAGTAAACAATAAATAGGATAAAAAAAAGGTCCTAAAGCAATTAAAAAATATTGTGGGCCTATTAAAGAAGAAAAAAAGGCACAGTACCATATTTTGAATAATATACAAATAACCCCCCACATAGAGAGAAGCTAATGGATCTCTCCTATGTGCACGTTATTTGTGTATTGTGGGCCTATTGAGTACATATTTAGAAGAATATATAAAGAGTTAGAATTTGAAGCAACATGGTTTGAATGACAGCACAGGCAATATAATATTAATAAGAAATACCTCACCCTAAGAAATTAAAATTTGATACATTAAAAAAGCGAAATATTAATGGTTAAAAGTCAAGTAAAATGAGGGAATCAAATTCGAAAAAATGCTAACTAATTTCCGAAACATGAGATTAAATTTTAGTACATTAAGAAAAAGGGTCCTGTAATAGAGAGTAACACCATTTATACTATTTATCTCCATCTTCAATTATGTTCTTTTGGTTCCAACATACATGTTGAGAGATGAAAAGAACAATACACAAACGAGAGGCTAGATTACATAAAAGGAAAGTATGTACACTTCTGAACAAAAATATCAGAGAAAGTAAATACAGTTAAGTATTCCAAGAAAGATATATATACAAAATACATGACGTGCTCTCCAACACAAGTATATGAAAGAGAACGTAAAATAGAGTCACCATACGACAATTGCTTTTATTAATATAATGGTTTTAAATGTTAACAAGTAGATCAGTAAGTTATGTCAACCAGTAGATCAGTAAGTCATGTCAACCAGTAGATCAGTAAGATACATGTCAACCAGTAGATCAGTAAGTCATGTCAACCAGTAGATCAGTAAGTCATGTCAACCAGTAGATCAGTAAGTCATGCCAACCAGTAGATCAGTAAGTCATGTCAACCAGTAGATCAGTAAGTCATGCCAACCAGTAGATCAGTAAGTCATGTCAACCAGTAGATCAGTAAGTCATGTCAACCAGTATATCAGTAAGTCATGTCAACCAGTATATCAGTAAGTCATGCCAACCAGTAGATCAGTAAATCATGTCAACCAGTAGATCAGTAAGATACATGTCAACCAGTAGATCAGTAAGTCATGTCAACCAGTAGATCAGTAAGTCATGTCAAAGTCATGTCAACCAGTAGATCAGTAAGTCATGTCAACCAGTAGATCAGTAAGTCATGTCAACCAGTAGATCAGTAAGTCATGTCAACCAGTAGATCAGTAAGTCATGTCAACCAGTATATCAGTAAGTCATGTCAACCAGTATATCAGTAAGTCATGCCAACCAGTAGATCAGTAAATCATGTCAACCAGTAGATCAGTAAGATACATGTCAACCAGTAGATCAGTAAGTCATGTCAACCAGTAGATCAGTAAGTCATGTCAACCAGTAGATCAGTAAGTCATGTCAACCAGTAGATCAGTAAGTCATGTCAACCAGTAGATCAGTAAGTCATGTCAACCAGTAGATCAGTAAGTCATGTCAACCAGTAGATCAGTAAGATACATGTCAACCAGTAGATCAGTAAGTCATGTCAACCAGTAGATCAGTAAGTCATGTCAACCAGTAGATCAGTAAGATACATGTCGACCAGTAGATCAGTAAGTCATGTCAACCAGTAGATCAGTAAGTCATGTCAACCAGTAGATCAGTAAGTCATGTCAACCAGTAGATCAGTAAGACACATGTCAACCAGTAGATCAGTAAGACACATGTCAACCAGTAGATCAGTAAGACACATGTCAACCAGTAGATCAGTAAGACACATGTCAACCAGTAGATCAGTAAGATACATGTTAACCAGTAGATCAGTAAGTCACATGTCAACCAGTAGATCAGTAAGACACATGTCAACCAGTAGATCAGTAAGATACATGTCAACCAGTAGATCAGTAAGACACATGTCAACCAGTAGATCAGTAAGACACATGTCAACCAGTAGATCAGTAAGATACATGTCAACCAGTAGATCAGTAAGACACATGTCAACCAGTAGATCAGTAAGACACATGTCAACCAGTAGATCAGTAAGACACATGTCAACCAGTAGATCAGTAAGATACATGTCAACCAGTAGATAAGTAAGACACATGTCAACCAGTAGATCAGTAAGACACATGTCAACCAGTAGATCAGTAAGACACATGTCAACCAGTAGATCAGTAAGATACATGTCAACCAGTAGATCAGTAAGACACATGTCAACCAGTAGATCAGTAAGACACATGTCAACCAGTAGATCAGTAAGACACATGTCAACCAGTAGATCAGTAAGATACATGTCAACCAGTAGATCAGTAAGACACATGTCAACCAGTAGATCAGTAAGACACATGTCAACCAGTAGATCAGTAAGACACATGTCAACCAGTAGATCAGTAAGATACATGTCAACCAGTAGATCAGTAAGATACATGTCAACCAGTAGATCAGTAAGACACATGTCAACCAGTAGATCAGTAAGACACATGTCAACCAGTAGATCAGTAAGATACATGTCAACCAGTAGATCAGTAAGATACATGTCAACCAGTAGATCAGTAAGATACATGTCAACCAGTAGATCAGTAAGATACATGTCAACCAGTAGATCAGTAAGACACATGTCAACCAGTAGATCAGTAAGACACATGTCAACCAGTAGATCAGTAAGATACATGTCAACCAGTAGATCAGTAAGATACATGTCAACCAGTAGATCAGTAAGACACATGTCAACCAGTAGATCAGTAAGACACATGTCAACCAGTAGATCAGTAAGATACATGTCAACCAGTAGATCAGTAAGACACATGTCAACCAGTAGATCAGTAAGATACATGTCAACCAGTAGATCAGTAAGATACATGTCAACCAGTAGATCACTAAGACACATATGCAACAGTTAGGTATCTTTATTCAGAAACGTTTCGCCTACACAGCAGAATTCTTCAGTAGTCTAGCTTCTACACTTGCCAGCAACCATACTAATACGAGTTAATGTAAGGGGAAATTATAGTACACTAAGAACACAATAAAATAAATTAATTCAATGCGAAACTAAGGATGAAGAATAAGACTTAACAACACAATATAAGTAGAAAGTATATGAGAGCGAACTTCCTCTTTCCGCTCGTGGCCCAGAGCAGTTTGTCAAGACTCACGGCTACTTATAGCGTAATGTCTTTTGTGGGAGGGAGTTTACATTTCTTTTGTCTACTTGTAGCTGTATCTGACGAGTTCTAGCAGCTATTTAGCAGTTTTATCTACTTTTTTTGGTAACTTTCTGACCAGATTAACTACTTCGGTGCTACTTCTAAGGAGATCCTTTTCCCCCAAGACTCATATTTAAGATTTCCACGAAGCAGCTGGACTGTGCGCGAGTTCTCGGACGTGGCCAGCCCCGATACACAAGTTTAATAGGATAAACTAATTTACAAACTTGGCTGGATGTTTTGTAATAAAAGTCGAAAGTTAGCGTAAAGTTTCACGTTCGCAAATTGTAGTTGTGAGACAGTATTTTGTGTATGTTGTTTATAATAGAGTGTAATGCTAACAATGATTTATTATTGTGTGTTGTAGCTGGTGGTGGTGACTGGTGGAGGTGAAGGAACTCCCACCACCCTTCTTGGACTGCCATGTATTCTCAAGAAGTTTCATGTACTCTCACGACCTTTCACGTACTCTCACGACCTTTCACGTACTCTCACAGTGGTGGTCTGGACTAGTAGTAGTGGTGATGGTCGTGACTAGTAGTACTTGTGGTGGCGGAGGTCAGGGACTAGTACTAGTGGTGGGGGGTCAGGGACCACTACTAGTGGTAGCGGTCGGCACTCGTAGTAGCGGTGGCGGCAGTCGGGAATCGTAGTAGTAGTGGCGGTCGGGACTCGTAGTAGTGGTGATGGTGGTCGGGACTCGTAGAAGTGGTGGCGGCAGTCGGGAAACGTAGTAGTAGTGGCGGTCGGGACTCGTAGTAGTGGTGGTGGTGGTCGAGACTCGTAGAAGTGGTGGCGGCAGCCGGGAATCGTAGTAGTAGTGGCGGTCGGGACTCGTAGTAGTGGTGGTGGTGGTCGAGACTCGTAGTAGTGGTGGTCGGGACTCGTAGTAGTGGTGGTCGGGACTCGTAGTAGCGGTGGCAGCGGTCGGGACTCGTAGTAGTAGTGGCGGTCGGGACTAGTAGTATTGGTGATGGTGGTCGGGACTCGTAGTAGTGGTGGAAGACGCATTTTCCTCTGTTTAAGCACAGCTAAATAAGTAAATCATCCCGGCATAAACAGTCCAAGTAACATATACAGACGGAATTACCAACATAATCTTCCGAGCAAAGACGATTATGTACCAAGTCCAGCGGACGTTGTTCAGCAATGTCAACATTTTTACGGTTTTATTGCATGTACAGAGTCCTGGGGCCAGAGGAGCTCCTCCTTCAATGGCGCTGACGGAGAAAGATTATGTTCGGATATAGGATCCTACGCCCCTATCTGTTAAACCCTCAGGGGTTGGATTGGTGTTACGGATGTAATCAGATTCGATCACCGAACTCATAACTCCGAGTCAAAAAGCTGCTGACCCCTGACATGCAGCTGATGTATAAACAAAGTTAAAGTCGCTGATAAAGTAAAAAGAATGTCGTAAAATGTTAACTATCATTATCTACCATAAAAGAAAACGGTTTCTGGTGCATCTTGAAATAAGACGCAGGAAAACATTTCTGATTTATGTAGCTTTGCTGCTTATTTTTTTAACAATGTATCCGCCGTCATGTGACTGTAATAATGGGAAGTAAAAATGGAAGAAAAAAAGGAAAAGCAGATAGGATGAAGGTAAGAAAAAATAGGGCCTTAAGCCATCCACCAACAACAAAATACCTTTTATCAGTGGACTTCTAGAGGAGTCTAATGCAATGTTTGCAGCCTTCACAGAGACTCACACAAAAGATCACTTTGACAGTGAAATATGGATAAGTGGTTACAACCTTTTTAGATGCGACAGAAAGAACAGGCAACAAGGGGGGGTTGGCCTGTCAAAGAGTCCCTCATCTGCACGGAGTTGCTGAACACCACAAATGAGGTAGTTGAAGTTCTATCAATGAAGATCCTTTTCAAATCACTTGTTCTCTCTAGGCTGGAATACTGCTGTAGATTAACATCTCCATTCAAAGCAGGTGAAATCGCAGATCTAGAGAGTGTACAGAGATTCTTTACTGCACGTATAAGTTCTGTCAAGCACCTTAACTACTGGGAACGCTTGGAAGCACTTGACTTGTACTCGTTGGAACGCAGGAGAGAGAGAGAGATATATCATAATCTACACTTGGAAAATCCTGGAAAGATTGGTCTCAAATCTGCACACAGAAATCACTCCCTACGAAAGTAAAAGACTGGGCAGGCGATGCAAAATGCCCCCAATAAAAAGTAGGGGCGCCATTGGTACACTAAGGGAAAATACCATAAGTGTCCGGGGCCCAAGACTGTTCAACAGCCTCCCATCAAGCATTAGGGGAATTGCCAATGAACCCCTGGCTGCCTTCAAGAGAGAGCTGGACAGATACCTAAAGTCGGTGCCGGATCAGCCGGGCTGTGGCTCGTACGTTGGACTGCGTGCGGCCAGCAGTAACAGCCTAGTTGATCAAGCCCTGATCCATCAGGAGGCCTGGTCATGGACCGTGCCGCGGGGGCGTTGATCCCCGGAATAACCTCCAGGTAACCTCCAGGTGGGGGCGGAAGAGAAGGAGAAGTGGGAGGGAAAGGCAGAGAGAAAAGAAAATACAGTGACGAGTTAAGAAAAGACGAGGAAGCAGGAAGAGGAAAAAGGTAGATATAAATAAAAAAATAGAAAAAGCAGAGAAATAAGGGAAAAATTAAGATAGGGGATGAGAAGAAAGAAAGGACGAGGGGTAGGAGGAGAAGATGTAGGAAGGAGATGATTTAAGGTGGAAAAGTTTAAGGAAGAAAGAAAAGGTACAAGTGGATAATTAATCGAATGAGAAGGATGATGCTAAGAGAGAAAAGGTGGTGCACTGGGTTAAGAAAGGTGGTGCACTGGGTTAAGAAAGGTGGTGCACTGGGTTAAGAAAGGTGGTGCACTGGGTTAAGAAAGATGGTGCACTGGGTTAAGAAAGGTGGTGCACTGGGTTAAGAAAGGTGGTGCACTGGGTTAAGAAAGGTGGTGCACTGGGTTAAGAATGGTGGTGCACTGGGTTAAGAAAGATGGTGCACTGGGTTAAGAAAGGTGGTGCAATGGGTTAAGAAAGGTGGTGCACTGGGTTAAGAAAGATGGTGCACTGGGTTAAGAAAGGTGGTGCACTGGGTTAAGAAAGGTGGTGCAATGGGTTAAGAAAGGTGGTGCACTGGGTTAAGAAAGACTGGGTTAAGAAAGGTGGTGCACTGGGTAAAGAAAGGTGGTGCAATGGGTTAAGAAAGGTGGCGCACTGGGTTAAGAAAGGTGGTGCACAGGGTTAAGAAAGGTGGTGGACTGGGTTCAGAAAGGTGGTGCACACTGGGTTAAGAAAGGTGGTGCACTGGGTTAAGAAAGGTGGTGCACTGGGTTAAGAAAGGTGGTGCACTGGGTTAAGAAAGGTGGTGCACTGGGTTAAGAAAGGTGGTGCACTGGGTTAAGAAAGGTGGTGCACTGGGTTAAGAAAGGTGGTGCAATGGGTTAAGAAAGGTGGTGCACTGGGTTAAGAAAGATGGTGCACTGGGTTAAGAAAGGTGGTGCACTGGGTTAAGAAAGGTGGTGCACTGGGTTAAGAAAGGTGGTGCACTGGGTTAAGAAAGGTGGTGCACTGGGTTAAGAAAGGTGGTGCACTGGGTTAAGAAAGGTGGTGCACTGGGTTAAGAAAGGTGGTGCACTGGGTTAAGAAAGGTGGTGCACTGGGTTAAGAAAGGTGGTGCACTGGGTTAAGAAAGGTGGTGCACTGGGTTAAGAAAGGTGGTGCACTGGGTTAAGAAAGGTGGTGCACTGGGTTAAGAAAGGTGGTGCACTGGGTTAAGAAAGGTGGTGCACTGGGTTAAGAAAGGTGGTGCACTGGGTTAAGAAAGGTGGTGCACTGGGTTAAGAAAGGTGGTGCACTGGGTTAAGAAAGGTGGTGCACTGGGTTAAGAAAGGTGGTGCACTGGGTTAAGAAAGGTGGTGCACTGGGTTAAGAAAGGTGGTGCACTGGGTTAAGAAAGGTGGTGCACTGGGTTAAGAAAGGTGGTGCACTGGGTTAAGAAATGTGGTGCACTGGGTTAAGAAAGGTGGAGAACTGGGTTAAGAAAGGTGGTGCACTGGGTTAAGAAAGGTGGTGCACTGGGTTAAGAAAGGTGGTGCACTGGGTTAAGAAAGTTGGTGCACTGGGTTAAGAAAGGTGGTGCACTGGGTTAAGAAAGGTGGTGCACTGGGTTAAGAAAGGTGGTGCACTGGGTTAAGAAAGGTGGTGCACTGGGTTAAGAAAGGTGGTGCACTGGGTTAAGAAAGGTGGTGCACTGGGTTAAGAAAGGTGGTGCACTGGGTTAAGAAAGGTGGTGCACTGGGTTAAGAAAGGTGGTGCACTGGGTTAAGAAAGGTGGTGCACTGGGTTAAGAAAGGTGGTGCACTGGGTTAAGAAAGGTGGTGCACTGGGTTAAGAAAGGTGGTGCACTGGGTTAAGAAAGGTGGTGCACTGGGTTAAGAAAGGTGGTGCACTGGGTTAAGAAAGGTGGTGCACTGGGTTAAGAAAGGTGGTGCACTGGGTTAAGAAAGGTGGTGCACTGGGTTAAGAAAGGTGGTGCACTGGGTTAAGAAAGATGGTGCACTGGGTTAAGAAAGGTGGTGCACTGGGTTAAGAAAGGTGGTGCACTGGGTTAAGAAAGATGGTGCACTGGATTAAGAAAGGTGGTGTACTGGGTTAAGAAAGGTAGTGCACTGGGTTAAGAAAGGTGGCGAACTGGGTTAAGAAAGGTGGTGCACTGGGTTAAGAAAGGTGGTGCACTGGGTTAAGAAAGGTGGTGCACTGGGTTAAGAAAGGTGGTGCACTGGGTTAAGAAAGGTGGTGCACTGGGTTAAGAAAGGTGGCGAACTGGGTTAAGAAAGGTGGTGCACTGGGTTAAGAAAGGTGGTGCACTGGGTTAAGAAAGGTGGTGCACTGGGTTAAGAAAGGTGGTGCACTGGGTTAAGAAAGGTGGTGCACTGGGTTAAGAAAGGTGGTGCACTGGGTTAAGAAAGGTGGTGCACTGGGTTAAGAAAGGTGGTGCACTGGGTTAAGAAAGGTGGCGAACTGGGTTAAGAAAGGTGGTGCACTGGGTTAAGAAAGGTGGTGCACTGGGTTAAGAAAGGTGGTGCACTGGGTTAAGAAAGGTGGTGCACTGGGTTTAGAAAGGTGGTGCAATGGGTTAAGAAAGGTGGTGCACTGGGTTAAGAAAGGTGGTGCACTGGGTTAAGAAAGGTGGTGCACTGGGTTAAGAAAGGTGGTGCACTGGGTTAAGAAAGGTGGTGCACTGGGTTAAGAAAGGTGGCGCACTGGGTTAAGAAAGGTGGTGCACTGGGTTAAGAAAGGTGGTGCACTGGGTTAAGAATGATGGTGCACTGGGTTAAGAAAGGTGGTGCACTGGGTTAAGAAAAGTGGTGCACTGGGTTAAGAAAGGTGGTGCACTGGGTTAGGAAAGGTGGTGTACTGGGTTAAGAAAGATGGTGCACTGGGTTAAGAAAGGTGGTGCACTGGGTTAAGAAAGGTGGTGCACTGGGTTAAGAAAGATGGTGCACTGGGTTAAGAAAGGTGGTGCACTGGGTTAAGAAAGGTGGCGCACTGGGTTAAGAAAGGTGGTGCACTGGGTTAAGAAAGGTGGTGCACTGGGTTAAGAAAGGTGGCGCACTGGGTTAAGATAGGTGGTGCACTGGGTTAATAAAGGTGGTGCACTGGGTTAAGAAAGGTAGTGCACTGGGTTAAGAAAGGTGGTGCACTGGGTTAAGAAAGGTGGTGCACTGGGTTAAGAAAGGTGGTGCACTGGGTTAAGAAAGGTGGTGCACTGGGTTAAGAAAGGTGGTGCACTGGGTTAAGAAAGGTGGTGCACTAGGTTAAGAAAGGTGGCGCACTGGGTTAAGAAAGGTGGTGCACTGGGTTAAGAAAGGTGGTGCACCGGGTTAAGAAAGGTGGTGCACTGGGTTAAGAAAGGTGGCGCACTGGGTTAAGAAAGGTGGTGCACTGGGTTAAGAAAGGTGGTGCACTGGGTTAAGAAAGGTGGTACACTGGGTTAAGAAAGGTGGTGCACTGGGTTAAGAAAGGTGGTGCACTGGGTTAAGAAAGGTGGCGCACTGGGTTAAGAAAGGTGGTGCACTGGGTTAAGAAAGGTGGTGCACTGGGTTAAGAAAGGTGGCGCACTGGGTTAAGAAAGGTGGTGCACTGGGTTAAGAAAGAGATGTTAGAGGAGAGGTTAATGGAGAGGGAGAGGAGGAAAAGGGACAATAATTAGAAGAGGAGATGCAAAGCGAAGATAAATTTACAGGAGAAGAGTGGTAAGGTTATAGATGACTGAGGAGAAGAATAACCGAGAAAATTTAGAACAGGAAGAACAGAATACAAGAATAAAAGAGGACATTGGATATTTGGGGAGCAAAAAGAGATAGGAGAGGATAAGTGGAAAGAAGACACGGGATAGGAGGAATGAGAAGGGTTAGAAAGGAAGGAAAAGGAACATGAGTGGGCAGGATTAAAGGAGGGAAACAAAGAGGAAGCAGATGGAAGATGTCAGGACAGGGGAGAGAATGTGTTAAAGAAATGATAAGGTAAGAGGGAAGGGTGAGGAAGATGACAGGAAAAAAAGTGATGGTGTCATATACCAGGACAGGAAACACTGGCAGCTACTATCAATAGTGATGGTGTCATATACCAGGACAGGAAACACTGGCAGCTACTATCAATAGTGATGGTGTCATATACCAGGACAGGAAACACTGGCAGCTACTATCAATAGTGATGGTGTCATATACCAGGACAGGAAACACTGGCAGCTACTATCAATAGTGATGGTGTCATATACCAGGACAGGAAACACTGGCAGCTACTATCAATAGCGATGGTGTCATATACCAGGACAGGAAACACTGGCAGCTACTATCAATAGTGATGGTGTCATATACCAGGACAGGAAACACTGGCAGCTACTATCAATAGCGATGGTGTCATATACTAGGACAGGAAACACTGGCAGCTACTATCAATAGCGATGGTGTCATATACCAGGACAGGAAACACTGGCAGCTACTATCAATAGTGATGGTGTCATATACCAGGACAGGAAACACTGGCAGCTACTATCAATAGTGATGGTGTCATATACTAGGACAGGAAACACTGGCAGCTACTATCAATAGCGATGGTGTCATATACCAGGACAGGAAACACTGGCAGCTACTATCAATAGTGATGGTGTCATATACCAGGACAGGAAACACTGGCAGCTACTATCAATAGTGATGGTGTCATATACCAGGACAGGAAACACTGGCAGCTACTATCAATAGTGATGGTGTCATATACCAGGACAGGAAACACTGGCAGCTACTATCAATACACAACATTTTTAATACCATACTGCAGAATTTTTTTTAATTTGTTTTGGTCATGATTTTGACTGCAGTCATGTTCCCTCCAGCGTAAATTTAATATTTATTTTTTGTCTGAAGTATGAGTGTCCAGGGTTTTTCATTTTATTACTTTAAGTAAACATTGTTCCATGTTTGCTGATTTAACGTTCGTGTTACATGAACATTTTTTAATATACAGATCTTCGTCTTTTTTTTAGGAACGTTTGTGTAGATCATGGACAGTTTTTTAAGCAATATTTATATAGATCTCAGACGTTTTTAGTGACGTTTGTGTAGTCTTGGGAGTTTTGGTGACGTTTGTGGAGTTTTCAGTACATTTACTCTGTAAAAACGGTAAAAGCGTGGAACTTGTTAGACACTTTAGGTATCTGTCCCAGTCCCTGGTTGTCTTCAAAGGGAGCTGGACAGATACCTAAAGTCGGTGCCGGATTAGCCGGGCTGTGATTCGTACGTTGGATTGCGTGCTGCCAGCAGAAACAGCCTCGTTGATCAGGCCCTGATCCACCAGGAGGCCTGGTCATGGACCGGGCCGCGGGGGTGTTGATCCCCGGAATACCCTCCGGGTAAACTCCAGGTAAACTGGTTGACAGTGAACTCAGTTAAAGAAGTATTCACCGAGAACTTGAGGAAGCTGTTAGATGAGAAAGGATGAGCATCCGAAGCTGCTGGCAACACGACAAAACCCAAAGTACAGGGTATCATAAAGCAATCTGATACAATGTAAGCACCAACGCAGCCAAAGTAATACCATGGGTCTCCATAAGAGTGGAGAAATTGTAAATTCATAGTGAAACATTACCACAAATCAATAAAAACTTTGCAACTTCCTTACCTTTGAATTTGCAACAGCAGAATAGACTCAGCATTTGATCAAGAACAAAGATTCGTACCGGAGTTGAGGAGACTCGGCTATAAGAGTAAGTAAAGAAACTTAAACTGAAGAAAGGAGGCTACGGAAGCACATTCTCATTACGTACAAAATACTCAGGTTACTGGACAGTGTAGATAACAGGAGGTTGTTTAATTAAAATGCGAAAAGACAGAGGGATGGATGGCAGCTCAAGACAGATAAGCCACCACCAGTCTCAGGTGGTGATTAAGAGGAGGTAAATACCATTTACCGTAGAGAAGTTGCTAATAGTTAAGATACGGAAACCAGAGTTATGACTCAACCTCTTTAAACACAATTAGGCTAGTATACACATACAATGTCCTCTGTTAGTAAAAAAAATGACATAGAACGATTGATTCGAAGTGCTAGTAAGAAAGCAATGAGAAATACTGACCGAGGGAGAGAGAGAGAGAGAGAGAGAGAGAGAGAGAGAGAGAGAGAGAGAGAGAGTTTTAGAGAGAGAGAGAGAGAGAGAGTTTTAGAGAGAGAGAGAGAGATCTGAGCAGGCAGTCATCCCTCACATCTCAAGAAGAGGCTCAGCACAGGGTATGACACTCCATAAACTACGAGCAAAACATTAAGAAACCTTAATGAGACAAATGGCTAGTGTAGCCGGGAGCACTAATGGAAGGGATTAAGTAGTGTACGGATAAAAAGAATCTTCTAAACGATGTCTAACTGACTCATACATTAATCTGTCATATTCAGATTGCCTCAAAAAACACCGAAAGCCACTAATGGAGAACATAAGTGTAATAATGGAGAAGGTAGAAGCAAGTCAGTAGTTTGCTTGGAGATGTTCACGACAAGAACGTCTATCCTGTGATGGTTGCAGGCATCATCAAGCCCCTGAGGCCAGGTCTCAAAACAGGTCTCATGTGAGTCAGACGGTGTGGTGAAGGGACCATAACTCAGCTGTTAAAGAATAGTTTTCATAACTTATCAAGTTTTCTCTTGTCTTTATATATTTCCCTATTTCCTTTATATTAATAGGGAAGGTGTTAAATCATTTTACTACGTAATTCTCGTACACTTTTTCCATTATCAGCCCCTGAACGTTCCATGTAAAATAAATATGTTTTTATGTTAGGTTAGATTACATTAGGTTAGGGGTAGGTAGAGTAAACCTATGAAATGTTTGCCGAGACACAAATAATCAGTAAGAACCGTCAGCAGATCTGCTGCAACAAACAGCCAAGTAGGAGACTTTCCAGACGTGACAGACCAACCATGTAGCTAGATGTTCCCAGTAGACCTACTGGAACTAAAACCATATATACAGGAAATCTCCCAGACATGATGAAGAGAGCAGCCAGTCAAGAGACTATCAAAGCTGATGCACTATTACCCACCCATGAGTCATCTTGGGGACCCTGACAAAGTTCGCAGGTCATTAGTTTACATTAGTGTCACATTATGATTAAGCCTGGGAAAAGCTTACCGTTGTCACCTGAGGGGATAACTTGGGGATGGAGAAGTAAGAACAACACTGTGGGAGTGCACTGAAAAAAACTAACATACATTATTGACATCATTTGTAAATAGGATCAGAACACTGAGCAGATATTTATTTGAAAAATGCATTTTTAGATTAATGAGATTAGGGAATAGGGTGTTTGACGTCGTCATTGTGCAGCGGTAGCGACATAACAGTCTCGTGACACGGAACTTAATCACATGACTTATCTTGTGGTTAAGCATCCACTGACCTATCCAGGCTAGGTGTTACACCTAATTAGAAAACGATTACTACTTAATACTGCATCGTAAGATAAGTTATTGATACCTTTACGAGTATCCTAAGAAAATGGAAGAGAAGCTTACACAAAATCAGATGCTTAAAGTTGCTAGCAGGGAAGACTACAGAAAGTCACCTATAATCTCAACTAAAAAAAAAAAAACCAAGAGAAGAAAGCATATAAAAAACAATTCCTAGATTCCCAAGTTGGTGTCTGATGGTACGAACTCTGGAGCACAGGTGGCGCTAACATGCACATACTCCATCATTAACAGCGAGGACTGAAATAAACTGCATCTTCCTTAAAATGAAACTAAAACGCATAATTAACTTGATTATATTAAGTGCTTTAAGCACTGCTAAGACTGGCGGCTCAGCAGCAGCTCCTGACTGAGGCATGAACTTAGAGACACCACTAATGTTCCTAAATTACTAGAGACAGTGGGCCGAATAGGATTCCATGGCTGGCGGGGAAGGCACACGTACCATATTTTGCCCAGTAATCGTGGTGTCTGAAAGTTGTCAGGGAAACAAGTGAACTAGTGAATAGGAACAACAACAAAAGCAGGAAAAAGCTGAAATAACAACAGAATTAGGAACAGCAGGAACATTAACATAATCAGGAACTATCAATAATATGTAACGCTAATATGTAACACATGTACGTAAATAGAGACTGTTGTAGACTCGGGACGGTCAGGCGAGTCATACTAAAAGATCACTGACGCTGACCTCTAGTTCAAAATTCCCTCGGCTTGCCCTGACTTGTCAAGGTACAGCCTAGTCGGGATGTAAAAGTCAAGTGGAACACACAAGGACAGCATGGCAGACGACACAACCCACTGTCTACCAGTAAATGCCATGCAGGGCAGCTGTGTATTTCTTCAACCAGACGACCACGTTGAGAACCTCTAACCTCACAACAAATGGTAAAATTCTTATGCATTTCTGTGAACTGAGTGGTGTATAGTGGTTGTTTCTACCTCACGGAGTCGCTTCAGGCTGACACTATTTCCCTCCTACCAGCTGTAATGGTCAACGGCCTTGTTCCACTCCTCTGTGATGTCTACAGTATGCTAGCATACTGGGACTCTTACGAGCCGTCGAGGCGAGAGTGTCAGATTTATGCACTGCAAGCACGCAAGCAACAAGAGAGCCAGTAATCCAGTCTGCAAAGAGCCTTGTTTTGAGACTGCCTGTAAATGTTTTTGGGTCCTACAAGTGTACTGTCGTCACAGATGTTCCTGTCCACGGAAAACAAGCTATTTCATCCTCTAAACGCCTAACACCTGTCTAACAC
Source organism: Cherax quadricarinatus (assembly GCF_038502225.1). NCBI lineage: Eukaryota > Metazoa > Arthropoda > Malacostraca > Decapoda > Parastacidae > Cherax > Cherax quadricarinatus. Next base: position 13,241,370 of record NC_091333.1, on the reverse strand, counting down.
TTCACTCACACCGTTGAAGATCTAGTAACACTTCGTTTATCGATCATATAACACCCAACTAATATTTAAACACGTCTAACACTTTACTGACACCTGTTTAATAACTGACAAACAACTGTAGGATAGACACCTGAAAAACACTTCATTTTCAATTGCCTAATGCTGATATGATACCTAATACCTGATTAACACGTGACTAGCACCTGCCAAACAAACAAAAAAAAAGACACGTGACTTCTGTTAGGATAATCTGGCATAACCAAACCAAAACAAACACCCCCCCCCCCCGCCCCAAAAAAAATCCGTGGCATTACTAGCGTGCACAAATGCACGAAGGGCCAAGTTGTGTGTGAGACTAGCTACCCTAATTAAGGAACAGATTACAGCAGTACGAATTCCAACCACCTGTCACACATTTGACAACCCATGGAAGATTAGCACACAGTAGATAGAGCAGACCTTTCTTAAAACTGAATCTTCATTATTAAAGCTTTCACTGAGCGAAACGTGTCCTTGATTATCTTGACAAGATAGCAATGATGGCATGAGGGGGGATAGAATGAAAGTCAAGTATAGTATACTTGACCTGAACATGAGAGAATAAAACAGAGGGATGAGAGCTGGCGAGCACATCTGTGTTCCTGTTCGCTTGGGTCTGGTAGGGAATTAGTTCCCACAGATATCGCTTTACCAGGATTTAAAATCTCGATGTTCCATTAAGAGCTTGTGGCCGGTGTTTCCGGGTGTTCCCCTGTGGCCGGTGTTTCCTGGTGCTCCCCTGTGTCTGGTATTTCTTAGTGTTCCCCTGTGTCTGGTATTTCCTGGTGTTCCCCTTTGTCTGGTATTTCCTGGTTTTCCCCTATGTCTGGTATTTCCTTGTGTTTCCCTGTGGCTGGTATTCTCCTGTAGTTATTTTTTTTTCTCTGCGATTGGTGTTTTAAGGTGTTTCATTATGGCTGATGTTCCTTTGTGAGTGATGTTACCTATAGCTGTTCCTCCCTTGTGACTAGTGTTCCATGGTGCTGCCTTGTGGCTGGTGCTCCCTTTTGGCGGCGGCGGCGGCAGCGGCAGCAGCAGCAGCAGCAGCAGCAGCAGCCGCAGCCGCAGCCGCAGCCGCAGCCGCAGCAGCAACAGCAACAGCAGCAGCAGCAGCAGCAGCAGCAGCCGCAGCAGCAGCAGAAGTAGTAGTAGTAGTAGTAGTAGTAGCGGTAGTGAACCTTGACATTGGTACAAGACGACCTAAACATCGGGACAAGTACATAAGTCTTCAGAAGAAAACCCGACCAATATCTCCAACAAGTGCCAGCGGCAAACGGGCCGCCGACAGCAACAGCCTGGTTGACCAGGCAAGCACCAGACAAGCCTGTGGCCCATGGTCAGGCTGCAAAAGCAGGAAAACTCTCGAAATTGGTGACACGTTTATCACAGGATACCAATAACCGTCTCCGATATGGAAAAAAATATAGACACGTCAGTTCATATCGAAGTCTGTCCTAATGAATGAATCATTTAACCAAGCCAACGAATAGGAATCACATGGTCTGGGACCGGACCGCGGGGGTCTGTGACCCTGGAGGGGTGTCCCTGGGAGTGTGACCCTGGGGTGTGACCCTCGCAGTCTTCAGGTGACCCTCAGGGGAATATTATCCACAGTCTGGACATATTCTGCACTTTCCACTGACATTTATTACTCTGTACTAAACATGCATTGAAACTCATGAATAGTAGTGTAGTATAAAGCAGCTGGTGTGTGAGGCAGCTGGTGTGTGAGGCAGCTGGGGTGTGAGGCAGCTGGTGTGTGAGGCAGCTGGTGTGTGAGGCAGCTGGGGTGTGAGGCAGCTGGTGTGTGAGGCAGCTGGGGTGTGAGGCAGCTGGTGTGTGAGGCAGCTGGGGTGTGAGGCAGCTGGTGTGTGAGGCAGCTGGTGTGTGAGGCAGCTGGGGTGTGAGGCAGCTGGGGTGTGAGGCAGCTGGTGTGTGAGGCAGCTGGGGTGTGAGGCAGCTGGTGTGTGAGGCAGCTGGGGTGTGAGGCAGCTGGTGTGTGAGGCAGCTGGTGTGTGAGGCAGCTGGTGTGTGAGGCAGCTGGTGTGTGAGGCAGCTGGTGTGTGAGGCAGCTGGTGTGTGAGGCAGCTGGTGTATGAGGCAGCTGGTGTGTGAGGCAGCTGGTGTGTGAGGCAGCTGGGGTGTGAGGCAGCTGGTGTGTGAGGCAGCTGGTGTGTGAGGCAGCTGGTGTGTGAGGCAGCTGGTGTGTGAGGCAGCTGGTGTGTGAGGCAGCTGGGGTGTGAGGCAGCTGGGGTGTGAGGCAGCTGGGGTGTGAAGCAGCTGGGGTGCGAGGCAGCTGGGGTGTGAGGCAGCTGGTGTGTGAGGCAGCTGGTGTGTGAGGCAGCTGGGGTGTGAGGCAGCTGGGATGTGAGGCAGCTGGGGTGTGAGGCAGCTGGGGTGTGAGGCAGCTGGGGTGTGAGGCAGCTGGGGTGTGAAGCAGCTGGGGTGCGAGGCAGCTGGGGTGTGAGACAGCTGGTGTGTGAGGCAGCTGGGGTGTGAGGCAGCTGGGGTGTGAAGCATCTGGGGTGTGAGGCAGCTGGGGCGTGAGGCAGCTGGTGTATGAGGCAGCTGGTGTGTGAGGCAGCTGGGGTGTGAGGCAGCTGGTGTGTGAGGCAGCTGGTGTGTGAGGCAGCTGGGGTGTGAGGCAGCTGGTGTGTGAGGCAGCTGGGGTGTGAAGCAGCTGGGGTGTGAGGCAGCTGGGGTGTGAGGCAGCTGGTGTGTGAGGCAGCTGGGGTGTGAGGCAGCTGGGGTGTGAGGCAGCTTGGGTGTGAAGCAGCTGGGGTGTGAGGCAGCTGGGGTGTGAGGCAGCTGGTGTGTGAGGCAGCTGGGGTGTGAGGCAGCTGGGGTGTGAGGCAGCTGGGGTGTGAGGCAGCTGGGGTGTGAAGCAGCTGGGGTGTGAGGCAGCTGGGGTGTGAGGCAGCTGGGGTGTGAGGCAGCTGGTGTGTGAGGCAGCTGGGGTGTGAGGCAGCTGGTATGTGAGGCAGCTGGGGTGTGAGGCAGCTGGGGTGTGAGGCAGCGGGGGGGTGGGGCAGCTGGGGTGTGAGGCAGCTGGGGTGTGAGGTAGCTGGGGTGTGAGGCAGCTGGGGTGTGAGGCAGCTGGGGTGTGAGGCAGCTGGGGTGTGAGGCAGCTGGGGTGTGAGGCAGCTGGGGTGTGAGGCAGCTGGTGTGTGAGGCAGCTGGTGTGTGAGGCAGCTGGTGTATGAGGCAGCTGGTGTATGAGGCAGCTGGTGTATGAGGCAGCTGGTGTATGAGGAAGCTCGTGTGTGAGGCAGCTGGGGTGTGAAGCAGCTGGGGTGTGAGGCAGCTGGGGTGTGAGGCAGCTGGTGTGTGAGGCAGCTGGGGTGTGAGGCAGCTGGTGTGTGAGGCAGCTGGGGTGTGAGGCAGCTGGTGTATGAGGCAGCTGGTGCATGAGGCAGCTGGTGTATGAGGAAGCTAGTGTGTGAGGTAGCTGGTGTGTGAGGCAGCTGGTGTATGAGGCAGCTGGTGTGTGAGGCAGCTGGTGTGTGAGGCAGCTGGCGAATGAAACAACTGGTGTATGAGGCAGCTGGTGTATGATGAGCTGGTGTATGAGGCAGCTGGAGTATGAGGAGCTGGTGTATGAGGCAGCTAGTGTATATGGCAGCTGGTGTATGAGGGTACTGGTGTGTGAGGCAGCTGGTGTACGAGGCAGCTGGTGTATGAGTCAGCTGGCGTATGAGGCAGCTGGTGTATGAGGTAGCTGGTGTATGAGGAAGCTGGTGTATGAGGAAGCTGGTGTGTGAGGAAGCTGGTGTATGAGGAAGCTGGTGTGTGAGGAATCTGGTGTATGAGACAGCTGGTGTATGATGAAGCTGGTGTATGATGAAGCTGGTGTATGAGGTAGCTGGTGTATGAGGTAGCCGGTGTATAAGGAAGCTGGTGTATGAGGAAGCTGGTGTATTTGACAGCTGGTGTATGAAGCAGTTGATGTATGAGGTACCTGGTGTGTGAGGCAGCTGGTGTATGAGGCAACTGGTGTATGAGGTAGCTGGTGTATGAGGCAACTGGTGTATGAGGTAGCTGGTGTATGAGGCAGCTGGAGTATGAGGAGCTGGTGTATGAGGCAGCTATTATATGAGGCAGCTGGTGTATGAGGGTGCTGGTGTGTGAGGCAGCTGGTGTACGAGGCAGCTGGTGTATGAGGCAGCTGGTGTATGAGGAAGCTGGTGTATGAGGAAGCTGGTGTATGAGGAAGCTGGTGTATGAAGTGTCTGATGTATGAGGAAGCTGTTGTATGAGGAAGCTGGTGTATGAAGTATCTGGTGTATGAGGAAGCTGGTGTATGAGAAAGTTGGTGTATGAGGCAGCTTGTGTATGAGGTAGCTGGTGTATAAGGAAGCTGGTGCATGAGGCAGCTGGTGTATGAGGCAGTTGGTGTATGAGGCAGCTGGTGTATGAGGCAGCTGGTGTGTGAGGCAGCTGGTGTATGAGGCAACTGGTGTATGAGGCAGCTGGTGTATGAGGTAGCTTGTGTATGAGGAAGCTGGTGTATATGAGGAAGCTGGTGTATGAGGTAGCTGGTGTATGAGGAAGCTGGTGTATGAGGTAGCTGGTGTATGAGGAAGCTCGTGTATGAGGAAGCTGGTGTATGAGGAAGCTGGTGTATGAGGAAGCCTTGGTGTATGAGATAGCTGGTGTATGAGGAAGCTGGTGTATGAGGAAGCTGGTGTATGAGACAGCTGGTGTATGAGGAAGCTGGTGTTTGAGGTAGCTGGTGTATGAGGTAGCTGGTATATAGGGAAGTTGGTGCATGAGGAAGCTGGTGTATGAGGTAGCTGGTGTATGGGAAAGCTGGTGTATGAGGAAGCTGGTGTATGAGGTAACTGGTGTATGAGGAAGCTGGTGCATGAGGTAACTGGTGTATGAGGAAGCTGGTGTATGAGGCAGTTGGTGTATGAGGCAGCTGGTGCATGAGGCAGCTGGTGTGTGAGGCAGCTGGTGTATGAGGCAACTGGTGTATGAGGCAGCTGGTGTATGAGGTAGCTTGTGTATGAGGAAGCTGGTATATATGAGGAAGCTGGTGTATGAGGTAGCTGGTATATGAGGAAGCTGGTGTATGAGGTAGCTGGTGTATGAGGAAGCTGGTGTATGAGGTAGCTGGTGTATGAGGAAGCTGGTGTATGAGGAAGCCTTGGTGTATGAGGTAGCTGGTGTATGAGGAAGCTGGTGTATGAGGAAGCTGGTGTATGAGACAGCTGGTGTATGAGGAAGCTGGTGTTTGAGGTAGTTGGTGTATGAGGAAGCTGGTGCATGAGGTAACTGGTGTATGAGGAAGCTGGTGTATGAGGTAACTGGTGTATGAGGAAGCTGGTGCATGAGGTAACTGGTGTATGAGGAAGCTGGTGCATGAGGTAACTGGTGTATGAGGAAGCTGGTGTATGAGGTAACTGGTGTATGAGGAAGCTGGTGCATGAGGTAACTGGTGTATGAGGAAGCTGGTGTATGAGGTAACTGGTGTATGAGGAAGCTGGTGTATGAGGAAGCTGGTGTATGAGGGATATAACGAATGTTTATTAACGAACTGTGATTGGCAATCAACACTGCCGAGAAAACTAGTGTTGCATTACTGTAGCAAAATAACACGACCAATAACGCTAGTATGGCAATACTGTTGCAACACAACACTAAAAACAGCACTAGTGTGGCAATACTGTTGCAACACAACACTAAAAACAGCACTAGTGTGGCAATACTGTTGCAACACAACACTAAAAACAGCACTAGTGTGGCAATACTGTTGCAACACAACACTAAAAACAGCACTAGTGTGGCAATACTGTTGCAACACAACACTAAAAACAGCACTAGTGTGGCAATACTGTTGCAACACAACACTAAAAACAGCACTAGTGTGGCAATACTGTTGCAACACAACACTAAAAACAGCACTAGTGTGGCAATACTGTTGCAACACAACACTAAAAACAGCACTAGTGTGGCAATACTGTTGCAACACAACACTAAAAACAGCACTAGTGTGGCAATACTGTTGCAACACAACACTAAAAACAGCACTAGTGTGGCAATACTGTAGCAAGATAACACTAAAAACAGCACTAGTGTGGCAATACTGTAGCAAGATAACACTAAAAACAGCACTAGTGTGGCAATACTGTTGCAACACAACACTAAAAACAGCACTAGTGTGGCAATACTGTAGCAAGATAACACTAAAAACAGCACTAGTGTGGCAATACTGTAGCAAGATAACACTAAAAACAGCACTAGTGTGGCAATACTGTTGCAACACAACACTAAAAACAGCACTAGTGTGGCAATACTGTTGCAACACAACACTAAAAACAGCACTAGTGTGGCAATACTGTTGCAACACAACACTAAAAACAGCACTAGTGTGGCAATACTGTTGCAACACAACACTAAAAACAGCACTAGTGTGGCAATACTGTTGCAACACAACACTAAAAACAGCACTAGTGTGGCAATACTGTTGCAACACAACACTAAAAACAGCACTAGTGTGGCAATACTGTTGCAACACAACACTAAAAACAGCACTAGTGTGGCAATACTGTTGCAACACAACACTAAAAACAGCACTAGTGTGGCAATACTGTTGCAACACAACACTAAAAACAGCACTAGTGTGGCAATACTGTTGCAACACAACACTAAAAACAGCACTAGTGTGGCAATACTGTAGCAAGATAACACTAAAAACAGCACTAGTGTGGCAATACTGTAGCAAGATAACACTAAAAACAGCACTAGTGTGGCAATACTGTTGCAACACAACACTAAAAACAGCACTAGTGTGGCAATACTGTTGCAACACAACACTAAAAACAGCACTAGTGTGGCAATACTGTAGCAAGATAACACTAAAAACAGCACTAGTGTGGCAATACTGTAGCAAGATAACACTAAAAACAGCACTAGTGTGGCAATACTGTTGCAACACAACACTAAAAACAGCACTAGTGTGGCAATACTGTAGCAAGATAACACTAAAAACAGCACTAGTGTGGCAATACTGTAGCAAGATAACACTAAAAACAGCACTAGTTTGGCAATACTGTAGCAAGATAACACTAAAAACAGCACTAGTGTGGCAATACTGTTGCAACACAACACTAAAAACAGCACTAGTGTGGCAATACTGTAGCAAGATAACACTAAAAACAGCACTAGTGTGGCAATACTGTAGCAAGATAACACTAAAAACACCACTAGTGTGGCAATACTGTAGCAAGATAACATGAATGGTAACACTGTCGATGATAACGTGTAGACAGCATATAAAAAAGTTATATTTGGCGCTATATGCATTGACGAATTTTTTAATGACATTAAAGAAATGTGTTGGGTTTGGCAATACTGAAGAAGAGTTATCGTTTGGCAGTACTGCAAAAAAATATACTATGTCAACACTGCCCAAATAGAAGTTCTGGTAACTGTGCAGGGCAGCGGTTCTACAACCCGGGGAGTATGCCAACAGTGTAATGCAACGGTTCTCCCACCTTACTAGTCTGGCAAAAGTGTGAAGCAGCGGTTCTCCCACCATAGGTGTATGGCAACACTATAGGGTAGAGGTCTCACACCATGGATGTCTGGCAACACTATAGGGCAGAGGTCCCCCACCATGGGTGTCTGGCAACACTATAAGGCAGAGGTCTCCACCATGGGTGTCTGGCAACACTATAGAGGAGAGGTCTCCCACCATGGGTGTCTGGCAACACTATAGGGCAGATTTCATTTCTTCCACCATGGGTGTATGGCAACACTATAAGGCAGAGGACTCCCACCATGGGTGTATGGCAACACTATAGGGCAGAGGTCTCCCACCATGGGTGTCTGGCAACACTATAGGGCAAAGGTCTCCTACCATGGGTGTCTGGCAACACTATAAGGCAGAGGTCTCCCACCATGGGTGTATGGCAACACCATAAGGCAGAGGTCTCCCACCATGGGTGTCTGGCAACACTGTAGGACAGAGGTCTCCCACCATGGGTGTCTGGCAACACTGTAGGACAGAGGTCTCCCACCATGGGTGTCTGGCAACACTTCCACTCACACACCAAGAATATTACGTTTTCTTGTTTTGAAATTGAATATAGCGATGTGTGACATTTTATCAACGAATGTTTCATTGCAAATTGAGTACCATCCTGCAACGATGTATACCCAGTACCATGCAAGGTGAGTACCATCCTGCAACGATGTATACCCAGTACCATGCAAGGTGAGTACCATCCTGCAACGATGTATACCCAGTACCATGCAAGGTGAGTACCATCCTGCAACGATGTATACCCAGTACCATGCAAGGTGAGTACCATCCTGCAACGATGTATACCCAGTACCATGCAAGGTGAGTACCATCCTACAACGATGTATACCAAGTACCATGCAAGGTGAGTACCATCCTGCAACGATGTATACCCAGTACCATGCAAGGTGAGTACCATCCTACAACGATGTATACCCAGTACCATGCAAGGTGAGTACCATCCTGCAACGATGTATACCCAGTACCATGCAAGGTGAGTACCATCCTACAACGATGTATACCCAGTACCATGCAAGGTGAGTACCATCCTACAACGATGTATACCCAGTACCATGCAAGGTGAGTACCATCCTGCAACGATGTATACCCAGTACCATGCAAGGTGAGTACCATCCTGCAACGATGTATACCCAGTACCATGCAAGGTGAGTACCATCCTGCAACGATGTATACCCAGTACCATGCAAGGTGAGTACCATCCTGCAACGATGTATACCCAGTACCATGCAAGGTGAGTACCATCCTGCAACGATGTATACCCAGTACCATGCAAGGTGAGTACCATCCTGCAACGATGTATACCCAGTACCATGCAAGGTGAGTACCATCCTGCAACGATGTATACCCAGTACCATGCAAGGTGAGTACCATCCTGCAACGATGTATACCCAGTACCATGCAAGGTGAGTACCATCCTGCAACGATGTATACCCAGTACCATGCAAGGTGAGTACCATCCTGCAACGATGTATACCCAGTACCATGCAAGGTGAGTACCATCCTGCAACGATGTATACCCAGTACCATGCAAGGTGAGTACCATCCTGCAACGATGTATACCCAGTACCATGCAAGGTGAGTACCATCCTGCAACGATGTATACCCAGTACCATGCAAGGTGAGTACCATCCTGCAACGATGTATACCCAGTACCATGCAAGGTGAGTACCATCCTGCAACGATGTATACCCAGTACCATGCAAGGTGAGTACCATCCTGCAACGATGTATACCCAGTACCATGCAAGGTGAGTACCATCCTGCAACGATGTATACCCAGTACCATGCAAGGTGAGTACCATCCTGCAACGATGTATACCCAGTACCATGCAAGGTGAGTACCATTCTGCAACGATGTATACCCAGTACCATGCAAGGTGAGTACCATCCTGCAGTTATTGTATATCCAGTACCATGCAAGGTGAGTACCATGCTGCAATGATTGTATACCCAGTACCATGCAAGGTAAGTACCATCCTGCAGCGATGTACCCAGTACCATGCAAGTTGAGTACCATCTTGCAACAATGTATATCCAGTACCATGCAAGGTGAGTACCATCCTGCAACGATGTATACCCAGTACCATGCAAGGTGAGTACCATACTGCAACGATGTATACCCAGTACCATGCAAGGTGAGTACCATCCTGCAACGATGTATACCCAGTACTATGAAAGGTGAGTACCATCCTGCAACGATGTATACCCAGTACCATGAAAGGTGAGTACCATCCTGCAACGATGTATACCCAGTACCATGCAAGGTGAGTACCATTCTGCAACGATGTATACCCAGTACCATGCAAGGTGAGTACCATCTTGCAACGATGTACACCCAGTACCATGCAAGGTGAGCACCATCCTGCAACGATGTATACCCAGTACCATGCAAGGTGAGTACCATCCTGCAGTGATTGTATATACAGTACCATGCAAGGTGAGTACCATCCTGCAATGATTGTATACCCAGTACCATGCAAGGTGAGTACCATCCTGCAACGATGTATACCCAGTACCATGCAAGGTGAGTACCATTCTGCAACGATGTATACCCAGTACCATGCAAGGTGAGTACCATCTTGCAACGATGTACACCCAGTACCATGCAAGGTGAGCACCATCCTGCAATGATGTATACCCAGTACCATGTAAGGTGAGTACCATCCTGCAGTGATTGTATATCCAGTACCATGCAAGGTGAGTACCATCCTGCAATGATTGTATACCCAGTACCATGCAAGGTGAGTACCATCCTACAACGATGTATACCCAGTACCATGCAAGGTGAGTACCATCCTGCAACGATGTATACCCAGTATCATGGAAGGTGAGTACCATCCTGCAACGATGTATACCCAGTACCATGAAAGATGAGTACCATCCTGCAACGATGTATACCCAGTACCATGCAAGGTGAGTACCATTCTGCAACTATGTATACCCAGCACCATGCAAGGTGAGTACCATCCTGCAACGATGTATACCCAGTACCATACAAGGTGGGTACCATCCTGCAACGATGTGTATCCAGTGCCATGCAGGGTGAGTACCATCCTGCAATGATTGTACTCCCACTACAATGTAAGGTGAGTACCATCCTGCAGTGATTGTATACCTAGTACCATGCAAGGTGAGTACCATCCTGCAATGATTGTATATACAGTACCATGCAAGGTGAGTACCATCCTGCAATGATTGTATACCCAGTACCATGCAAGGTGAGTACCATCCTGCAATGATTGCATACCCAGTACCATGCAAGGTGAGTACCATCCTGCAATGATTGTATCCCCACTACCATGCAAGGTGAGTACCATCCTGCAATGATTGCATACCCAGTACCATGCAAGGTGAGTACCATCCTGCAATGATTGTATCCCCACTACCATGCAAGGTGAGTACCATCCTGCAATGATTGTATCCCCACTACCATGCAAGGTGAGTACCATCCTGCAATGATTGCATACCCAGTACCATGCAAGGTGAGTACCATCCTGCAATGACTGCATACCCAGAAAGATTCATCGGAAGCTTCATCATTTAAATTTCTGTAACAAAGCTCTTTCCACAGAGGTCATAGAGCTGTCATGGTCAATTAATCTTACTATAAAACCAGTGAAACTGTCTTGTCCAACTGAAGGAGTGAAAGTCAGTGATGTGACATTTGTTTTTTTAACGCAAATTGCAATGAAAATGCTCCTGCTGGGAGACACTCATCCTAATAAATGCTCCTGCTTGGAGACACTCATCCTAATAAATGCTCCTGCTGGGAGACACTCATCCTAATAAATGCTCCTGCTGGGAGACATCCTAATAAATGCTCCTGCTGGGAGACACTCATCCTAATAAATGCTCCTGCTGGGAGACACTCATCCTAATAAATGCTCCTGCTGGGAGACACTCATCCTAATAAATGCTCCTGCTGGGAGACACTCATCCTAATAAATGCTCCTGCTGGGAGACACTCATCCTAATAAATTAATAAATGCTCCTGCTGGAAGACACTCATCCTAATAAATGCTCCTGCTGGGAGACACTCATCCTAATAAATGCTCCTGCTGGGAGACACTCATCTTGATAAATGCTCCTGCTGGGAGACACTCATCCTAATAAATGCTCCTGCTGGAAGACACTCATCCTAATAAATGCTCCTGCTGGGAGACACTCATCCTAATAAATGCTCCTGCTGGGAGACACTCATCCTAACAAATGCTCCTGCTGGAAGACACTCATCCTAATAAATGCTCCTGCTGGAAGACACTCATCCTAATAAATGCTCCTGCTGGAAGACACTCATCCTAATAAATGCTCCTGCTGGAAGAAACTCATCCTAATAAATGCTCCTGCTGGAAGACACTCATCCTAACAAATGCTCCTGCTGGAAGACACTCATCCTAATAAATGCTCCTGCTGGAAGACACTCATCCTAATAAATGCTCCTGCTGGAAGACACTCATCCTAATAAATGCTCCTGCTGGGAGACACTCATCCTAATAAATGCTCCTGCTGGGAGACACTCATCCTAACAAATGCTCCAAACATTCCATATGTGTTTAATTTACACTTTTTCGGTTTTATACACCGTGTGTGATACACACTCTGACACTATCAAAAATAACTATGCTTATTACTTTTGTTCCGTTCGTGCGTGGAATTTTATATTTGACATCTTGCAAAATAATATTGTGGCAATATTTGTTTAATTACAATTAAACACATTAAATTTATTTATGTATTTGTATATTTTAAGGGATCATTGTTTGTTCCGTAATTTTATCTGTGATTGATCCTGTGATTTATGATTACAATATCTGAATAACTTAGTGTAAATAACGTTGGATAATTGTCTTCGTTGAATTACGCCGTGGCTGTTGTTCCCCCCCCCCTCATTGTGTTGTTTACCACACTGTGTTGTTCACCACTTTGCTGTTTACCACACCGTGTGTTGTCTACCACACGGTGTTGTTTACTACACCGTGGTAAACAACACCGTGTTGTTTACTACTCTGTTTACCATACGGTGTTGTTTACCACCGTGTTGTTTACTACACTGTGTTGTTTAACACACCGTATGTTTACCACACCGTGTGTTTAACACACCTCGTGTTTACCAGGCCGTGTGTTAACACACTGTGTTTTGTTTACTACACCGTGAACTGTGTTTCTCTCACTTTTTTGTATTTTCCACATACTGTATTGTTATTCACACACACACACACACACACACACACACACACACACACACACACACACACACACACACACACATGTATAGTATGCAAAATCATGGAGAAGATTATTAGGAGAAGAGTGGTGGAACACCTAGAAAGGAATGATCTCATCAACAGCAGCCAGCATGGTTTCAGGGACGGGAAATCCTGTGTCACAAACCTACTGGAGTTCTATGACATGGTGACAGCAGTAAGACAAGAGAGAGAGGGGTGGGTGGATTGCATTTTCTTGGACTGCAAGAAGGCGTTTGACACAGTTCCACACTAGAGATTGGTGCAAAAACTGGAGGACCAAGCAGGGATAACAGGGAAGGCACTACAATGGATCAGGGAATACTTGTCAGGAAGACAGCAGCGAGTCATGGTACGTGGCGAGGTGTCAGAGTGGGCACCTGTGACCAGCGGGGTCCCGCAGGGGTCAGTCCTAGGACCAGTGCTGTTTCTGGTATTTGTGAACGACATGACGGAAGGAATAGACTCTGAGGTGTCCCTGTTTGCAGATGACGTGAAGTTGATGAGAAGAATACACTCGATCGAAGACCAGGCAGAACTACAAAGGGATCTGGACAGGCTGCAGACCTGGTCCAGCAATTGCCTCCTGGAGTTCAATCCCACCAAGTGCAAAGTCATGAAGATTGGGGAAGGGCAAAGAAGGCCGCAGACGGAGTACAGTCTAGGGGGTCAGAGACTACAAACCTCACTCAAGGAAAAAGATCTTGGGGTGAGTATAACACCAGGCACATCTCCTGAAGCGCACATCAACCAAATAACTGCTGCAGCATATGGGCGCCTAGCAAACCTCAGAACAGCATTCCGACATCTTAATAAGGAATCGTTCAGGACCCTGTACACCGTATACGTTAGTCCCATATTGGAGTATGCGGCACCAGTTTGGAACCCACACCTAGCCAAGCACGTAAAGAAACTAGAGAAAGTGCAAAGGTTTGCAACAAGACTAGTCCCAGAGCTAAGAGGTATGTCCTACGAGGAGAGGTTAAGGGAAATCAACCTGACGACACTGGAGGACAGGAGAGATAGGGGGGACATGATAACGACATACAAAATACTGAGAGGAATTGACAAGGTGGACAAAGACAGGATGTTCCAGAGATTGGACACAGTAAAAAGGGGACACAGTTGGAAGCTGAAGACACAGATGAATCACAGGGATGTTAGGAAGTATTTCTTCAGCCACAGAGTAGTCAGTAAGTGGAATAGTTTGGGAAGCGATATAGTGGAGGCAGGATCCATACATAGCTTTAAGCAGAGGTATGATAAAGCTCACGGCTCAGGGAGAGTGACCTAGAAGCGATCAGTGAAGAGGCGGGGCCAGGAGCTCGGACTCGACCCCTGCAACCTCAACTAGGTGAGTACACACACACACACACACACACACACACACACACACACACACACACACACGTAGAGCCAGAAATGAATATGCACAGGTAAGACGGGAGCACCAAAGACAATATGAGAATGACATGGCAACGTAAGTCAAATCTGACCCGAAGCTGTTGTACAGCCACATCAGGAGGAAAACAACAGTCAAGAACCAGGTAATCAGGCTTAGGAAGGAAGGAGGAGAGATCACAAGAAACGACCGAGAAGTATGTGAGGAACTCAACATGAAATTCAAGGAAGTGTTCACAGAGGAGACAGAAGGGACTCCAGAAAGACGAAGAGGTGGGGTACACCACCAAGTGTACAACCGAGGAAGAAGTGAAGAGGCTGCTGAGTGAGCTAGAAACCTCAAAGGCAATGGGGCCAGATAATATCTCTCCATGGGTCCTGAGAGAGGGAGCAGAGGTGCTATGTGTTCCCCTAACAACAATACTCAACACACCTATCGAAACATGGAGATTACCTGAGGTATGGAAGACAGCAAATGTAGCCCCAATTTTTAAAAAAAAGAGACAGACATGAAGCACTAAACTACAGACCAGTGTCACTGACATGTATAGTATGCAAAGTCATGGAGAAGATTATCAGGAGAAGAGTAGTGGAACACCTAGAAAGAAATGAGCTTATCAACAACAGCCAATACGGTTTCAGGGACGGGAAATCCTGTGTCACAAACCTACTGGAGTTCTATGACAGGGTGACAGCAGTAAGACAAGAGAGGGAGGGGTGGGTAGATTACATTTTCTTGGACTGCAGGAAGGCGTTTGACACAGTTCCACACAAGAGATTAGTGCAAAACTGGAGGACCAGGCAGGGATAACTGGGAAGGCACTACAATGAATTAGGAAATACCTGTCAGGAAGACAGCAGCGAGTCATGGTACGAGGCGATGTGTCAGAGTGGGCGCCTGTGACGAGTGAGGTTCCACAGGGTTCAGTCCTAGGACCGGTGTTGTTTCTGGTATATGTGAACGAAATGATGGAAGGAATAGACTCCGAAGTGTCCCTGATGGCACATGATGTGAAGCTGATGAGAAGAATTCAATTGGATGAGGACCAGGAAGAAGTACAAAGGGATGTGGACAGGCTGTAGGCCTGGTCCAGCAATTGGCTCCTGGAGTTCAACCCCACCATGTGCAAAGTCATGGAGATTGGGGAAGAGCAAAGAAGACCGCAGACGGAGAACAGTCTAGGGGGGCCAGAGACTACAAACCTCACTCAAGGAAAAAGATCTTGGGATGAGTATAACACCAGGCACATTTCCTGAGGCGCACAACCAAATAACTGCTGCAGAATAATGGCGCCTGGCAAACCTAAGAACAGCATTCCATCATCTTAATAAGGAATCGTTCAGGACCCTGTACACCGTGTACGTTAGGCCCATATTGGAATATGCGGCACCAATTTGGAACCTACATCTAGCCAAACACATAAAGAAACTAGAGAGAGTGCAAAGGTTTGCAACAAGACTAGTCCCAAAGCTAAAAGGTATGTCCTACGAGGAGAGGTTAAGGAAAATCAACCTGACGACACTGGATGACAGGAGAGATAGGGAAGACATGATAACGACATATAAAATAATGAGAGGAATTGACATGGTGGACAGAGACAGAATGTTCCAGAGATTGGACACAGCAACAATGGGACACAGTTGGAAGTTGAAGACACAGATGAATCACAAGGGATATTAGGAAGTATTTCTTCAGTCACAGAGTAATCAGGAAGTGGAATAGTTGGGAAGCGATGTTGTGGAGGCAGGATCCATTCATAGCTTTAAGCAGAGGTATGATAAAGCTAATGATGCAGGGAGAGTGACCCAGTAACGGCCAGGGAAGAGGCTGGGCCAGGAGCTGTGAATCGACCCCTGCAACCACAACTAGGTAAGTACACTGTTGTGTTTCCCACTCGCTGTTGTGTTTGCACACACACTGTGCTGTTACCCACATCTGAGGACATGTGCTGCCCCCCCCCCAGTATTCCTCCCCCTCCCCCCTTAGTTTTAACAACAGCAAATATCCTTGCTTAAAACTATGAATAAATTACGTGTATTTTAATCCATGGTCAATATGCACTCTAAAAATCTCTAACATATCCTCTCACTTTTCATTATTACATTTTAAAAATGCACAGCGATGCACTGATAAAAAATACAAACATGCTATTTTTCTAAGGGATTATTGATGAATCAACCACCGTACATAACCTTTACTGTCATTCAGTTAAGTGT
The DNA here is from genome assembly GCF_038502225.1 of Cherax quadricarinatus. Lineage (NCBI taxonomy): Eukaryota > Metazoa > Arthropoda > Malacostraca > Decapoda > Parastacidae > Cherax > Cherax quadricarinatus. The sequence goes on along the minus strand of NC_091333.1, from coordinate 13,224,922 downwards.
TGTAGCCCAATGACAGCGTTTTACACACACATATATATATATATATATATATATATATATATATATATATATATATATATATATATATATATATATATATATATATATATATATATATATATATATATATATATATATGGAGGGAGGGGGTAAAGGAGGTTTTGTAGGCAAAGGGCTTGGACTTCCAGGAAGCGTGCGTGAGCGTGTTAGATAAGAGTGAATGCAGACGAATGGTTTTTGGGACCTGACGAGCTGTTAGATTGAGAGCAGGGTAATATTTTGTGAAGGGATTCAGGGAAACCGGTTAGCCGGACTTGAGTCCTGGAAATGGGAAGTACAATGCCTGCACTTTAAAGGATAGTTATTATGTATGAGTGATGAGTGGAAAGCAGATTTCCTGGGACGTCACCTGTGCCGCCACACTGGCAGACACCTACTTGCCATACTCCACAGCTGAAGGGGGTGGAGCTGCCAGCCACAGGGAGACCCAGAAGATCCGCAAATATGAAGACCTCCCCCCATTGTTATAACTTTATCCCAATAAGGTCGGAGACCCTTTGAGTATTGGGCAAGTGTGCTCTATAGTTCCTCATAGAGCTAGGTAAAAAGCTCATCATAGAAACCAAGGATCACAGGGCGACCAGCTTCCTCTTTCAGAGACTCAGTGTTTGCGATCCAGAGAGGAAATGCCTGCAGCATTCTGGGCACGCGGCCCACCGCCGGGGAGCTGGACGAAGTATTCGAGATGTAGCTCTGAGTTGTTATCTAGGTTGTTTTACTTTCTATTGTATTTTTGTGAATGTTTTGTCAATGTATTTTGTCTTTAAATAAAATATATATTAAATATAGGGGGTGGTAGGAGAAAATTCTCAAACAGCTTCAGGGAGAACCTTGAGTTTTCCCAAAAGCAAGTTTATTCTTTTCTCTGAGGATGAGGGTCCCTATAACAGTTCTAGAGGTGGTACCTCCTCATATATATATATATATATATATATATATATATATATATATATATATATATATATATATATATATATATATATATATATATATATATATATAGTTGGAAAGCAAATATTGCTGAACTAATAACTGTTACAATAATCGCTAGGAAGTGAAGGTAAGTTATATTGACTGTAAGTTGATTTATCTCTCATGCTCATGATACATTAAGAAAAGACCTGTTTTAGTTCCACACTCACACGAGAAAGCTGTAGTACCTGCCTGAAAGATTGCTGTTTACTTCCATACCACAGGACCACATCGTCATCATCAGAGGTCAATCGTTACATCACAACATCACCAGCACTATCACAGTAACACCAGCATCGACTTTGCATCATCAGTATACCACAGCACTAGAAGTAGGGCTCGCCTATCACAAGGCCAATACAGACGCGTCAGCGATAATGTACAAAGCTAAATCATACTGATATCTCTCCAATTTGGAATCTCATACGACTCAAATATGCAAATTTCTGTGAGGAGAGCCGTGGCAGCTGATAGGAAATTTCCTTTTCTGATGTGAGAATAAAGTCGGCGGAAAATGAGCAAAGAGAGAAAAATAATATTCCGCACCTCGTAAAAAAATGAAAGAATGAAAAAAAATCGTCCACCAAATCATTAAATGTCACTCACTGATGGAAAAACTAAAAAACTTAAATTTTGTCTTGTTTTGGCGTGCGGGATGCTAATGTCGAAAATGACTTTAAAAATACATATATATGCAAATGAGGTGACTCCATCTCGGCAGGAAATAAAAGAAAAGGTAAATCCGATAATGGGAGAATACTTAAATCACGACAACAAAGCAGCGAAGGTTGGGAGATCTTATTTGCTGATACCAGGATGACTACAGCGGCACCTACAACTGTAGTCAATACGAGGACAGCTACAACGACATCTACGTTTGTAACTTTTGGGTTGCAAGAGGACAAGAGATCTGCTACCAGTTAGGCTTCACGGTGAGGAACTCACAACAAGAATACTTTAAGGGTTGGAAATTGCTGCCAAACGAACTTAAGGAAGGATAACTGCTTTCAAGCCGGCATTATATGGACACTACTGCTATGTCAACTTTAGGATGGAAAACACTGTTAAAATATCTTTTAGCATTGGGATTACTGCCATGAGGGACTCGTAAGATCGGGAATTACTATCATAGTCGCTCAGGAGCAAGAACCAATGTCAGGAAGACCTAATGGAAGAGGACTCACTATCAAGAAAGCTTAAAGGGGAGGGGACAACTGTCAAGAATGCTTAAAGGGTAGGGGACAACTGTCAGGAGAGCTTAAAGGGAGGGGAACACTATCAATAGCTCAAGGGAAGAGAGGGAGCGGCTCTGTCATATTCTATTGTATTATTTCGAGAAAATCTGATTAAAAAAACAAGGGCTGACAGAATGAATTTAACACTCGACGAGAGAGTTGGAGGCCCAGTGGTCTCTCCACTTGATAAATTTCCACAACATAAATTATATATTTCATTGGAACTATTAATTTATAGAATAAAAGAAAAAAAAATATGAATGGTAAATTAAAATTATTATACTGCTAAAACCTGGTGATTATTATTATTATTATTAAAGATTCGCCGGTATTCTCCCGGCCCGGGCCTTTTCCAAGTGGTGGCCCGGCCTTGGCTCCCTCTTTAGGGAGTGTCTGAGACCTAAGTCTCCCATGGGAGGAGGCACAAGTACCTCCTCATCTTTGGGACCAACTGTCCCTAGGCCTAGCCACAAGCTAGGCCTCTCTGGTCTGCCATCCCCGCCACAAGGGGGCTAATGGGAATGACAGTCTTATGAGCTAAAGGCTCGGGCTCAGGCACCTACCCTACCCTAGAAGGGCTGGGCATGGTGTCGATCCCTGGTGATTATATTTTCCAAAGTATTTAGTCACGGACAAATTTGTAAGTGTACATTAATCGTCTTGTTATATTCACCACGAAATGTGAATTTGTTGACGCCAGTGTTTGAGATCTCTAATACATCAGGATTTTTTTTTTTTTGAATATGTATGTGTCTATGATTAATATAGTGTCATGCACATTCCTCTAATGAACATGAACGAAATACCATTAAAATTATTTTTTTTTCCTTTGCAAAACAAAATTTTTACAAAGACTTTCACAAATATTTCCTAACGTTAAATTTAAACATCGTAACTATCTTCGTCATAATGCTAAATTAAAAGGAAAATTAAGATGGGAGAAAGAAAAAAATTACTCTTGTTATATTTGTTTCCAAAAGTCAATTAATTCATTCTTAAGTTTTTTACATCTGTCACGTTTCTCATGTCAGGCTTGTTATTGATGTTTAAAGATTATTAACTACACAAGGGTCATTAAGGCTCCACGTAACCCGGTCACAATTAGTTAAGAATATTTTAATCATTAAAATAGGGATTAACGTGAGTTCTTAGCGTGCATACACCGAGAGACATACAGTCTGGGTGAATATATCCTCATTTCTTGTAGCCTGGCCTGGCTGGTTGCAAGAGTAGAGCATCAGTCTCAAGATTAGCGGACGGAGGATCGAGCCTCTCCACTCCTTGCGTTGAATAATCCATCTGGGTTTAGCGTTCATACACTGCATACCTTCAACCATGTTCTTACTATTTTTTTTCAAGCTCTTTTTTGTATTTCCATCTCGTGTCCTCCCATCTTTTATTCTCGTCTCCTACTCTTCTGCTCTGCCCTGCACTTACCTGTCTTCTTTCTTTCCACCTTCCGCTCTTCAAGTTCTCCGTTCGTTTTATATGTTTCTCCAAGTGTTCTAAGCTCTATATTATATCGTTTTTCCCTGCACACCTTCAAAGTTATTTTTTCTCAACCCCCTTCCCGGTGTCTCTACCCTGCCCCTTCTAAGTGGTTTTTCCTTGCCTCCTTCAAGTCCTTCTCCCCCTGCCCCTTCTAAGTGGTTCTTCCCTGCCTCCTTCAAGTGCTTCTCCCCACCCCTGCCCCTTTTAAGTGGTTCTTCCCTACCTCCTTCAAGTGATTCTCCCCACCCTTGCTCCTTCTAAGTGGTTCTTCCCTGCCTCCTTTAAGTCCTTGTCCCCCTGCCCCTTCTAAGTGCTTCTCCCCCTGCCCTTGCCCCTGCCCCTGCCCCTACCCCTGCCCCTCTTCCTCCAAGAAGATCTATGTGACGCAGAGAGGGTCGACTGGGTCCTCAGAGGCGACCTTATGAAAAGAAATCTTAAATAACTCTTTGTTATGGTTCATTCTGGCTTCATGTTGCTAGTGGCCCACCTGACTGATGCCATTCATACTCCTACGAGGCTCTGAATCATACGACGATGCAAGTTCGTAAGAATTCATGGTATTAAGCGTGGAGTTTGTAGTCGTCCAGATTCAAACTGCGATCGGAATTTTTAAGTTTCAAATCCTGCATCGTTGAGTGTTTTTTTCAATTTCTTGTTTATAAGGGGACAATGTTCTTCAGGTTTCAAGTCCTTCATTATTTTAACTTCATAATAAAAATTCCTTCATAGTTAAAATTTAATGTTAAAAATAATTTGTAATAAAGTTGGTAGAATTACCGACAATATGTAAAGTAAAAGGACACAAGTGCAACTAATGTGACATTTATTGTGGCAACGTTTCGCTCTCCAGGAGCTTTATCAAGCCATTACGTAATGGCTTGATAAAGCTCCTGGAGAGCGAAACGTTGCCACAATAAATGTCACATTAGTTGCACTTGTGTCCTTTTACTTTACATAAAAATAATTTAGAAGGGGAAGGCCAAGAAAAATTTAGAACAGTTATTTTGGATTAACAAAAATTGAGGCTGTAAGTCTCTGGTATGGTGCTCTTATATGGTGTTGTTTATGGTGCTCTTATATGGTGCTGTTTATGGTGCTCTTATATGGTGCTGTTTATTGTGCTCTTATATGGTGCTGTTTATGGTGCTGTGTATGGTGCTGTGTATGGTGCTGTGTATGGTGCTGTGTATGGTGCTGTTTATGGTGCTGTTTATGGTGCTCTTATATGGTGCTGTTTATGGTGATGTTTATGGTGCTGTTTATGGTGCTCTTATATGGTGCTGTTTATGGTGATGTTTATGGTGCTCTTATATGGTGCTGTTTATGGTGATGTTTATGGTGCTGTTTATGGTGCTCTTATATGGTGCTGTTTATGGTGCTCTTATATGGTGCTCTTATATGGTGCTCTTATATGGTGCTGTTTATGGTGCTCTTATATGGTGCTGTTTATGGTGCTCTTATATGGTGCTATTTATGCTCTTATATGGTGCTGTTTATGGTACTCTTATATGGTGCTCTTATATGGTGCTATTTATGCTCTTATATGGTGCTGTTTATGGTACTCTTATATGGTGCTATTTATGCTCTTATATGGTGCTGTTTATGGTGCTCTTATATGGTGCTGCTTATGGTGCTCTTATATGGTGTTGTTTATGGTGCTCTTATATGGTGCTCTTATATGGTGTTGTTTATGGTGCTCTTATATGGTGTTGTTTATGGTGCTCTTATATGGTGTTGTTTATGGTGCTCTTATATGGTGCTGTTTATGGTGCTCTTATATGGTGCTGTTTATGGTGCTCTTATATGGTGCTGTTTATGGTGCTCTTATATGGTGATGTTTATGGTGCTGTTTATGGTGCTCTTATATGGTGCTGTTTATGGTGCTGTTTATGGTGCTCTTATATGGGGCTGTTTATGGTGCTGTTTATGCTCTTATATGGTGATGTTTATGGTGTTCTTATATGGTGATGTTTATGGTGATGTTTATGGTGCTGTTTATGGTGATGTTTATCGTGATGTTTATGGTGCTCTTATATGGTGTTGTTTATGGTGCTCTTATATGGTGTTGTTTATGGTGCTCTTATATGGTGTTGTTTATGGTGCTCTTATATGGTGTTGTTTATGGTGCTCTTATATGGTGCTGTTTATGGTGCTCTTATATGGTGTTGTTTATGGTGCTCTTATATGGTGTTGTTTATGGTGCTCTTATATGGTGTTGTTTATGGTGCTCTTATATGGTGTTGTTTATGGTGCTCTTATATGGTGTTGTTTATGGTGCTCTTATATGGTGTTGTTTATGGTGCTCTTATATGGTGTTGTTTATGGTGCTCTTATATGGTGTTGTTTATGGTGCTCTTATATGGTGGTGTTTATGGTGCTCTTATATGGTGTTGTTTATGGTGCTCTTATATGGTGGTGTTTATGGTGCTCTTATATGGTGGGTGCTCTTATATGGTGCTGTTTATGGTGCTCGTATATGGTGCTGTTTATGGTGCTCTTATATGGTGCTGTTTATGGTGCTCTTATATGGTGTTGTTTATGGTGCTCTTATATGGTGTTGTTTATGGTGCTCTTATATGGTGTTGTTTATGGTGCTCTTATATGGTGGTGTTTATGGTGCTCTTATATGGTGTTGTTTATGGTGCTCTTATATGGTGGTGTTTATGGTGCTCTTATATGGTGCTGTTTATGGTGCTCTTATATGGTGTTCCTTATAGGTGCCAATCTGTCAACTGTTTACAACATTGGGATATTAGTTTTACTGCAGTAACTTGCGAACGCCTGTACTGACTACCTTCAAAGTATCAAAGCTGATATTCAACTGCATTAAAAACTTAATGCCGCACTATGTACTATTCCTTTCGCGTCCGTTGTGATACAAGGGGCTAGGCTCATGGGATACGGGTATAGCTTTCATGGATAAAGTAGCGACCATAACATCTAGATAATTTATTTTTTTAGCAGGCAATCATGTGCAAGAAATTGAGAATAAAGCGACAAATCTGGTCTTGCCTCAGGGGACAATATATTTTTTTCCCCCAAGCCGAAAGTTTTGAGCGAGGTTTCCGGAGCATAACCAAAACATTACAGTGAGTTTTCGTTCTCTGTTATTAATTTTTCCTCCTCACAGGCCCTCGTGCATAACACTTGGCTGGCCTCCACCTTCAAAAATTCCTTCTTCTATAATATCTCGCACAACTTTCCCTCTCTTTAATATTTTAGGTCGTACTTTTCCTAGCCATTACCCATTAGGAAGCTCTTCAACCCTCGGCCACATGTTAAAACTTCATTCCTGTCCACTCGAGTAAAGACACTTCCATATCTCTTTTTTTTTGTAGCCGTAAAATCTCGTGGAGGAGAAAATTTTGATAATAATAATAATAATGTTTAAACATATTTTATTTAATCTATGAGGCATTTTTACTCTCACCTTAAAGCATTTTACTGTGTGTACTTGAACGTATATGTTTGATTATTATTATTATTATATTCATGAGGAAGAACAAAACCGAAAGGGGTCATGTTGCTAGTAGCAGTGTTAATACTACTAGTAGTATTAGTAGTATTAGTAGTAGTTTGATAGAATGACGCTGGACAAGAGACAGCCAGGTACTAATTATAATATTTTTGATGTAAGTAAACTCTTCTTTATCAAATGAATTTTTACACTGTTTAGCAAGCATGCTCATGCCATATATCATTTACATATACAAAAATATTAAATAGCATAATCGACACCTATCATACCGATGTTGTGAAGCGCTAAACTCACAAGTAACACAGCGCAAGGAGCGGTCATGACTGTCACCTCAGGTCACTGGTCTCGTCTCATATATCTAGAGACAGAACATTACTGTGTAGTAGCAGTGTGCTGTGAGGAAGCTGGTGCACAGAACTGCCCAGCCACCGAAGTCTGTTTTTACAGCCACGTCCAACTTCACCTCTTTAGAGACAGGTACTTCTGAAGGTATTTACAGACAAGTCCAGCTGGAGATACTTATGACATGTCCAGCTGGAGACATTTGTAGACAAGTACAGCTGGACTTATTTACAAACACGTACAGTACACACTAACTCTAAGCAGTTTTCCCCTCCTCGTTTCCTCTTCTTCCTCTGCTCTAAACTCCAATAAAAGTTATTTTTAGAGAAATAACTGAGTGAGGAGTAACTATATCACTTGTCTCCCTGACCCTGACCCACCGTCTCCCTGACTCAGACCCACCTCCTCCCTGACCCTGACCCACCGTCTCCCTGACTAAGACCCACCGACTCCCTGACTCAGACCCACCTCCTCCCTGACCCTGACCCACCGTCTCCCTGACCTCGACCCACCGTCTCCCTGACCCAGACCCACCATCTCCTTGACCCTAACCCCAAGGCACTACCCAACCTAGGTACCATCGACCCCCTTACCTCAATGACCCTGGTTCAGCCGACCCCTTACACCGCTAACCCTGTCACCACCGAAACCTGCAATGCCGACCCCGGCACCGCCGACCCCGACAACGTCGATACTGACGAGGGATACACGACTGATGCACGACTGAGGGAAATAATTCACTAACAATAAGATATGCGATATTGTAATATTCAAACTATATAATTTAAGAACACATTCGTGAATAATATTTAAACTGCTGAGAGAGGGAAGCGCCTCTGAGTAGCAGAGAATCGTTGAGAAGCTCAATGTTTACCTGGAGTTTACCTGGAGAGAGTTTCGGGGGTGTTCACTTTTTGAGAATTGTCCATGGAAAGCATTTGACACAAAAGATACTATAATATTTTTACTTATAATTTATATTACTTTGTTCCAGGTAATATTCTAATACTCTAAAATTTCTTTTCTCCTTTTATGTGTGGAGGTAGACACATAAAAGGAGGGACGGTAGTACCAGGAAGGTACTACCTTCCTGCCGAGTGAGTCTGAAACGGAAATCAGTAATTGTTTTACGTGATGATAAGATTGCTGGTGTCTTTTTTTCTGTCTCATAAACACGTAGTATAGCACGTAGTATAACAGGTATATCTTGCTACTTCTATTTACACTACATATGCACTACACACCAATCTGGGTTTTCTCCTATTTTCTTAATTGTTCTTGTTCTTCGTTATTTCCTCTTATCTCCATGAGGAAGTGGAAAAGAATTCTTCCTCCATAAGTCATGCATGCTGTAAGAGGCGACTAAAATGCCGGGAGCAAGGGTCTTATAGCCTCTTCTCCTGTATAGATTACTAAATTTAAAAAAAGAAACACTTTTGTTTTTCCTTTTAGGTCACCCTGCCTCAGTGGGAAACGGCCGGTGTGTATAAATATATATAATTATGTAAGAGTAGCTTACCAAGCAGTGATACAGTGAGGCCTACATGTCAGTAGTTTTACTGATTCCCTATATGATATACTTGTGTAGTTATCCATAGCATGTTAGTTCTGTACTGTGTACTACTGTACTCATAGTAACCGTTACTGATTCACCGCCTCTCTGCATGCATCACTGACTATATCACAGATCGTTACTGCTGACCTAGTATGATTTGAATACCGCTCGCCCTCCAGGCACTCGGCAGCTCAGTTCAAGTCGAGACGATAGAGAGGAGGCAGGTCAGACTCGGCGTTCCCTATATTTTACCGTTAATGTAAGTTACCAAGCCACCAATCGTGTGTGTTTATTCCCTAATCCGTGACTGAACCCCATTCGACATACAGATGTGTTCTGAAGAGATGTATGCAGGTTACTCAATGGATAGTGTATGTTTCAGTGTATATGTACTGAGGATTTACTTAAAACTCGACTTTAAGGATTAGAGGTTACTTGACCAGTGGCGGGCAGGTGATACACAGACGATAGGCTTTAAACCCCCATTACCCACCCAAACTAGACAGTGATGTGAGCCTATAACATTTTGTTAACATAAAAGTTTACGTTAACTGGAGGTAACCACAATGGATGTTTACCAGCTTACATAAACATCAAATCAGATAGCAGATATAATTTAAATTATAGACATTATTTCAGATTCCTGTAAGATTGCTGACTTCACAGCAGAAGCCAGACTCTCCAAAAGTGAGGCGTGGTTAAATATATTTTAAAAAACTGAGACATATACGAAAATCTCGAAGATAAGAAAAACCTAAGAGTTGAAAGCAAAGAAATAAATGCTGACAGGTGTATAGCAAGTCAGTGGTGTGAGTGCTTGCTGTGGCCACGTGATCTGGGGTCTGGGGTGCCTGCCAAGCACTGCAACTGTTTGTTACCTGACTCAGCACAAGATAAAAGATCCAGGCAGTGTCCAGAGATGGTGAGCACGTGCTCTGTGAATCACACAGTATATATATATATATATATATATATATATATATATATGTATATATATATATATATATATATATATATATATATATATATATATATGTATATGTCGTGCCGAATAGGCAGAACTTGCGATCTTGGCTTAAATAGCAACGCTCATCTTGCCATATAGGACAAGTGAAAATTTGTGTATGCAATAATTTCGCCAGAATCATTCTGAACCTAACGAAAAAAATATATTTCACTGTTTTTGTTTAGTATTAAATTATTGTAAACAAATCTAAAATATATTTAGTTGGGTTAGGCTGAAATAAATTTTTCTTGTTATAATAAGGCTAGGTAAGTTTTCTAAGATTCTTTTGGTGCAAAATTAAAAATTTTTACATTAACATTAATGAAAAAATATATCTTTAAACGCATAAGAGAAAATTTCAAAAAGGACTTAATTTTAAATGAGTTCTTGCTAATTGACCAGTTTTACATATTCGGCACGACATATATATATATATATATATATATATATATATATATATATATATATATATATATATATATATGTATGTATGTATGTATGTATGTATGTATGTATGTATGTGTGTGTGTGTGTGTGCGTGTGTGTGTGTGTGTGTGTGTGTGAAGTAATCAAGGTTCACGTTGCTCTTATGAACCTCTAACAGTTAGAGGTTCATAACAGTCTAACTGAACTTGGTGAATAAGTATATTATTTAATATACCTGAACATGACAGGTAAATTAATTAAATATATCATATTAAGAGTTGGATAATTGCTTTAAAATATGTACTTTTTAGAAATTATTTTCCAATAAGCGTTTTGAACGGATAATGTTTCATAAATTGCTTTGTAGGAAATATCTTTTTTAATTATTCCATAAAACATCAGATTACTTATAGGAAACGAACAAGTCTGAGTGAGACTGAAATGATTAGTTACACTTGTGAACTTGTGAACTTGTGAATGGACTTGTGAATTTGTGTATGGACTTGTATATATATGTGTATACTTGTGGTTCCCTAATATGGTACTTAAGATTGCTAGAAGTTAATTTTTTTTCCTACAAGACTGATGGACTGAACACATTGACTCCAGGCTGAGGGACTGATTACCTCAAACTCCTCCTCTCCTTACACTTTTCTGCTTTGTATTGGACTGATGAAGCCACTGTGTGGCGAAACGTTTCCTCAATAAAGATTCCCATATGTTGCATAAGTGTCTCAGTCTTCAACTTGTCGGTTTTTCAAACCATTTACTACACATTTTTTTTTCTAATTTTGCTAGTACTATATACTGACAATTCTTGTTGATTTTTAACCACGGAGGATTAGCCATCCAGGATAACCCAAGAAAGTCAAGTGTGTCATCGAGAACTATCTGTTTCATTTCTTTTTGGGGTCCTCAGTCTCGTCCCCCAGGATACGACCCGCACAAGTCGACTAACACCCAAGTACCTATTTGCTGCTAGGTGAACATGACAACAGGTGTATGGAAACACATTGAAATGTTTTCACCCCGCCGGGAATCGAACCCGGGCCCTCCATATGTGAAGCGAGAGCTTTAGCCACCAGGCCACCGGTACCTCCCCTTCTTAAACTTTCCTCTACCCTATATATTTATCACTTCCGCTTTCTTCTCCCTTTTGCTTCCTTTTTTTTCCCCCACATATTTGTTCCTTCTTCACACTTTCCACAGTAATGAGTGCCCTGAGCAGGGAGAAAAAAAAAAAGCCCTGAGAAACAAGAAGAGGCAGGTCTGGCAGCAAATAGCGAGTCAGGTCGTGTGTGCCCCTCACACCTCCCACCAAGTCAGTTGTCTCCACCAGAATCAATGCAAAGCCACAACTTTAGTCCTTCCTGGGGGAGGAAAAGGAGTTGTAGGAAAAGTAGAGGAAAATCAACAAAAAATAAATAATGTAGGAGTGAGAATGGTACTAGGATACAGATATTGGTAGGTGGAAAGCGTCTTCTTTCTTCTTTACCTTCTTTATAGTGTGTTTATTTCCTCTTACGTAAGAATTGACACCATCCTCTCCTATGGCATTTTCTCCTGTGTTTCATTTTCTCTATCTGCTATTATTTTGTTTATTTCATATTGTATTACACTTTATTTTTCGGGGGAAAATTCCCATGCCATTAGTCTTGTTCACAGATGAGCCGCTGTTAGAAATCTAAGTTGTATCATGTCGTTAGGAAATGTAAATAGTATTAATTGCAGCCTACCTCGGAGGAGTACTTCTCTGGTGAAAGACAGCTAACAACCCAACCCAGCCTCCTAATCAAAGTCAGTATTTTACTGTAGCTTATACAGACTGATGTGTCATTCCTGTGATGGACAACTGCTTTCACGAGAGGCCAACACCCTCCTTCACTCTCTCCTCCTAATAATGTAACTATCAACAGAATAGGGTAATAGTACATTATAGATGTATCAAATTTTAATAAAAAAATTCCCAAATCGTTTCCTCTCTGTCCAGAATCTTACCTTACCCTCATCCCTCCTATAAACATCTTAGGAGCCTTCCCTAGACCCCGCTAGAGTCCAGGACCTACTCTCACCCCTAACACAGCCCTCCCTTCACTTTTACCAGTGCCCAAGACCCTTCACACTCACCCCCACCACAGCGTCTGACAATGGGGTATCAAGGCAACCCCTGGCAACGTTCAAATATGTACACGAATCACAGTGTGAGGATTGGCTTGACAGTTAAAGCCATCATAGTCTATATGACAGGGTCTACCTGGAGTTGACTTCTGGGGTCACTGCTCCCTCCCCCGCGGCCCCTTCCCATCGGTAATACTGACTCCGCTGTACCAAGATAACGCTCAGGATAAAAACTAATATAGCAGTGTATCTATGGTATATAACCAGCAGAATGACGATTCTTTATTGGAACTAAGATAACATCTCAGCATAAGATCGCCACAATGACAGTATGACCGTCGGGATAAGAAAAAAAAAAGTAAAAATTTTGCCTTCCCACTAACTGAAAAATTCTGACGGAGACTATTGGACATCAGTATCCAAGATTTCCATTCTGATTCGATGGCGTCTTTCCCGGGAGATGCATAAATTTTACCTCTTTTAACTCATCCCAAAATGGTATTGGAAAACTTTAATTATTCAGGAAGACGAAATGGGATCACTCGCCTATAACAGGCAAGCTGGAATGGAATCCGATTAGACAGCGTTTTTATTAGGAAGGATTCAGTCCCATTGATTCGTCAGCTTCATATCGGTGAGTGGAATTCCAACTTGAATGTGTAAATACAGTAGCCCACTTACTTGCCAAGTACGCACGAGACCCACCTAATTGACAATTTGTATTGGTTATACCAAAAGACAAGTTCATTACTTTTACTCCTGCTGCTGTTTGCTGCCCTCGCTGCCTCCTGGCTGACTTCAGACCTTCCAGGGATAACTTATTACATGAGATATGTAGCTATGTTGGTCTCTCTTCGTTTTATCTTAATTTATTCCTTCGTGGCATGAGGCTTCCCTCGGCATGAGCTATGACCTCCTGAGACCTTAACATAACATAAAGGTTCCTCGAGATGTTTTCTTATACCCCCGTTATCTTTTCCATTTTAAATTGTGCTTTGTCAATATACTTGTCGGTGTGTTCTAGCACTGATATACAAAACCGTAAAAAAATTTCTGCTGTGACAAGATGAGAGAACAATAATTAAGAGTTCTTGGTATGATGACCATTCATTGTGTTGATAGTGATGTATATGATGTCATAATTACTTGCAAATATCTCACATTTGTTAGGCATCACCACGCACGGCAAACATTGCCATGTCATCACCACACACGGCAAACATTACCATGTCATCACCACATATGGCAAACATTACCATATCACCACATATGGCAAACATTATCATGTCATCACCATATATGGCAAACATTATCATGTCATCACCATACATGGCAAAAATTACAATGTAATCACCACACATGACAAACATTATCATGTCATCACCACACATGGTAAACTTTACCATGTCATCACCATACATGGCAAACATTACCATGTCATCACCACACATGACAAACATTACCATGTCATCACCATACATGGCAAACATTACCATGTCATCACCATACATGGCAAACATTACCATGCCATCACCATACATGGCAAACATTACCATGTCATCACCACACATGACAAACATTATCATGTCATCACCACACATGACAAACATTATCATGTCATCACCACACATGACAAACATTACCATGTCATCACCACACATGACAAACATTATCATGTCATCACCACACATGACAAACATTACCAAGTCATCACCACACATGACAAACATTATCATGTCATCACCACACATGACAAACATTACCATGTCATCACCACACATGACAAACATTATCATGTCATCACCACACATGACAAACATTACCATGTCATCACCACACATGACAAACATTACCATGTCATCACCACACATGACAAACATTACCATGTCATCACCACACATGACAAACATTACCATGTCATCACCACACATGACAAACATTATCATGTCATCACCACACATGACAAACATTACCAAGTCATCACCACACATGACAAACATTACCATGTCATCACCACACATGACAAACATTACCAAGTCATCACCACACATGACAAACTTTACCAAGTCATCACCACACATGACAAACATTACCAATTCATCACCACACATGACAAACATTACCATGTCATCACCATACATGACAAACTTTACCAAGTCATCACCACACATGACAAACATTACCATGTCATCACCACACATGACAAACATTACAATGTCATCACCACACATGACAAACTTTACCAAGTCATCACCACACATGACAAACATTACCAAGTCATCACCACACATGACAAACATTACCACACATGACAAACATCATCACCACACATGACAACACATGACAAACATTACCATTTACCAAGTCATCACCACACATGACCAAGTCATCACCACACATGACAAACTTTACCAAGTCATCACCACACATGACAAACATTACCAAGTCATCACCACACATGACAAACATTAACAAGTCATCACCACACATGACAAGCATTACCAAGTCATCACCACACATGACAAACATTACCAAGTCATCACCACACATGACAAACATTACCAAGTCATCACCACACATGACAAACATTACCAAGTCATCACACACACATGACAAACTTTACCAAGTCATCACCACACATGACAAACATTACCATGTTTACATCATCACACACATGACAAACATTACCAAGTCATCACCACACATGACAAACTTTACAAGTCATCACCACACATGACAAACATCATCACCATGTCATCATCACACACATGACAAACTTACCAAGTCATACCACACATGACAAACATTACCAAGTCATCACCACACATGACAAACATTATCATGTCATCACCACACATGACAAACATTACCAAGTCATCACCACACATGACAAACATTACCATGTCATCACCACACATGACAAACATTACCAATTCATCACCACACATGACAAACATTTGTCACCAAGTCATCACCACACATGACAAACATTACCATGTCATTCATATTACATGTCATCACCACACATGGCAAACATTGCCATGTCATCACCACACATCGCAAACATTACCATGTCATCACCACACATGACAAACATTACCATGTCATCACCACACATGACAAACATTACCATGTCATCACCACATATGGTAAACTTTACCATGTCATCACCACACATGACAAACATTACCAAGACATCACCACACATGACAAACATTACCAAGTCATCACCACACATGACAAACATTACCAAGTCATCACCACACATGACAAACTTTACCAAGTCATCACCACACATGACAAACATTACCAAGTCATCACCACACATGACAAACATTACCAAGTCATCACCACACATGACAAACATTACCAAGTCATCACCACACATGACAAACACCAAGTCATCACCACACATGACAAACATTACCAAGTCATCACCACACATGACAAACATTACCAAGTCATCACCACACATGACAAACATTACCAAGTCATCACCACACATGACAAACATTACCAAGTCATCACCACACATGACAAAATTTACCAAGTCATCACCACACATGACAAACATTACCAAGTCATCACCACACATGACAAACTTTACCAAGTCATCACCACACATGACAAACATTACCAAGTCATCACCACACATGACAAACATTACCAAGTCATCACCACACATGACAAACTTTACCAAGTCATCACCACACATGACAAACATTACCAAGTCATCACCACACATGACAAACTTTACCAAGTCATCACCACACATGACAAACTTTACCAAGTCATCACCACACATGACAAACTTTACCAAGTCATCACCACACATGACAAACTTTACCAAGTCATCACCACACATGACAAACATTACCAAGTCATCACCACACATGACAAACATTATCATGTCATCACCACACATGACAAATTACATTCACCACACATGTCATCACCACACATGACAAACATTACCAAGTCATCACCACACATGACAAACATTACCATGTCATCACCACACATGACAAACATTACCAAGTCATCACCACACATGACAAACTTTACCAAGTCATCACCACACATGACAAACATTACCAATTCATCACCACACATGACAAACATTACCATGTCATCACCATACATGACAAACTTTACCAAGTCATCACCACACATGACAAACATTACCATGTCATCACCACACATGACAAACATTACCATGTCATCACCACACATGACAAACTTTACCAAGTCATCACCACACATGACAAACATTACCAAGTCATCACCACACATGACAAACATTACCAAGTCATCACCACACATGACAAACATTACCAAGTCATCACCACACATGACAAACATTACCAAGTCATCACCACACATGACAAACATTACCAAGTCATCACCACACATGACAAACATTACCAAGTCATCACCACACATGACAAAATTTACCAAGTCATCACCACACATGACAAACATTACCAAGTCATCACCACACATGACAAACTTTACCAAGTCATCACCACACATGACAAACATTGCCAAGTCATCACCACACATGACAAACATTACCAAGTCATCACCACACATGACAAACTTTACCAAGTCATCACCACACATGACAAACATTACCAAGTCATCACCACACATGACAAACTTTACCAAGTCATCACCACACATGACAAACTTTACCAAGTCATCACCACACATGACAAACTTTACCAAGTCATCACCACACATGACAAACTTTACCAAGTCATCACCACACATGACAAACATTACCAAGTCATCACCACACATGACAAACATTATCATGTCATCACCACACATGACAAGCATTACCAAGTCATCACCACACATGACAAACATTACCAAGTCATCACCACACATGACAAACATTACCAAGTCATCACCACACATGACAAACATTACCAAGTCATCACCACACATGACAAACATTACCAAGTCATCACCACACATGACAAACATTACCAAGTCATCACCACACATGACAAACATTACCAAGTCATCACCACACATGACAAACATTACCAAGTCATCACCACACATGACAAACATTACCAAGTCATCACCACACATGACAAACTTTACCAAGTCATCACCACACATGACAAACTTTACCAAGTCATCACCACACATGACAAACATTACCAAGTCATCACCACACATGACAAACATTACGAAGTCATCACCACACATGACAAACATTACCAAGTCATCACCACACATGACAAACATTACCAAGTCATCACCACACATGACAAACTTTACCAAGTCATCACCACACATGACAAACATTACCAAGTCATCACCACACATGACAAACTTTACCAAGTCATCACCACACATGACAAACTTTACCAAGTCATCACCACACATGACAAACATTACCAAGTCATCACCACACATGACAAACTTTACCATGTCATCACCACACATGACAAACTTTACCATGTCATCACCACACATGACAAACATTACCAAGTCATCACCACACATGACAAACATTACCAAGTCATCACCACACATGACAAACATTACCAAGTCATCACCACACATGACAAACTTTACCAAGTCATCACCACACATGACAAACATTACCAAGTCATCACCACACATGACAAACATTACCAAGTCATCACCACACATGACAAACTTTACCATGTCATCACCACACATGACAAACATTACCAAGTCATCACCACACATGACAAACTTTACCATGTCATCACCACACATGACAAACTTTACCATGTCATCACCACACATGACAAACTTTACCAAGTCATCACCACACATTAACACAAATACTTAACAATTACCAGTCTAACTTTTCTCAACAAATACTTACATTTATTAATATAAACCCTGAGGAAATAAGATGAAATTACAGAACATCTGCATAATTTACTCACGATTCAATTAACCAGGAGCTTTGACAGTTGTACATTATAGCCGGTTTCCTCTCTAGCATTTGTATACATAGTGACCATCATTCACTATTTGATGCAAGGGTTATGGTTATGGTAATGAAGATGATGGGAAATGGTGGTGATGGTTACCTGGAGGTTATTCCGGGGATCAACGCCCCCGCGGTCCGGTCCATGACCAGGCCTCCCGATGGATCAGGGCCTGATCAACTAGGCTGTTACTGCTGGCCGCACGCAGTCCAACGTACGAGCCACAGCCCGGCTGATCCGGCACTGACTTTAGGCATCTGTCCAGCTCTCTCTTGAAGGCAGCCAGAGGTTTATTGGTGATAAAAGTGTTGACATAATGGTAGTATAATCACTTGTTAGCAGATGGTTGGTGTGGACAGGACCTCAACACGTTACCTGTAAATAAAAACAAAAGTTATTAATTTATTGTTTATTGCCACACACTGTATAATTCAATGACAAGTTTGGTAAAGTTATTTTAATATACTCTTCTAATCTTATGCTACATTTTTCATCCAGAATTATATACTGTAACACTATTTTCGTAATATATTCAGTAACAGCCTAATGGTGGATCAGGCCCTGATCCACCATTAGACCTGGTCACAGGCCGGGCCGCGGGAGCGTTGACCCCCGAAAACCTCTCCAGGTATACTCGTTATGACGTTTGCCGTATAAAGGTCAAGCACCTTTTTTTTTTTTTTTTTGCAAAATATACCTCTGGAAAGCCTGCCTACACTGTCTCCATCATCCAATAACAATACTTGGTCTTAAAGGTAAACTGGTAAACTTTCTGGTCATGAAGAGTAGCTGTCTCTGACGCACAAGATGGAAAACATCTCTCACAAGAACATCTATGGTGTACTGACGGGCAGCAGACCTGGGTCTTGGGAGACCCAGTAAGACTACACTAGAGACGTTAAGAATAAAAACACCGCGAGGTATATGTTAGTATATATATATATATATATATATATATATATATATATATATATATATATATATATATATATATATATATATATATATATCGGGAGTTTGCCTTATTCCCTGTTTTTTTTGGATTCTGTTATTATAATCATGGAGGAGCGCTAAACCCGTACGATTATACAGCGCCTGTGGGGAGGGGGATGGAAGATATTCAGGTTCAATGCAGGGAACTGGAGCACAGATTCAGTTCCCTAGATCAAGAGCCCTTCACCAGCATCAAGGAACCTCCCTTCAGGGGCACACGGGATGACACCTTCCTCACGGTACATAGTCAATCCTTCATTCTGGGTGTTTAACTTTCGCTAAAGAAGGATATACCAGCTCACTGCCGATTGTAAGAAATGAAAGGTACGTGTAGAAAAAACTTTCACTGCGACGACGTTTCACTGTGTATGGGGATTTATCATGTTAATGGACTTGATAAAGATCTTCACAGAGCTAATCATTGACCTAAGAATAAACGTTGTTCTGAACCTGCGTCTTTCCTCTTTCAACGAGGATGTTCCTGTATTTGGAAAACCTGCCGATATGTAACTGGACTGTCCTATGAGTATTTAGATGAAGGGAGGGATTATAGGAAGACTGTAACGATAAGGAACTGGTCCCAAATGTGCATACAGAAATCTCTCCTCACGAAAACAAGAAGCCAGGCAAACGTTGCCAAATACTACAGATGAACAGCAGGTGTACCTTAAGTACGCTAAGAGATATCACAGTAAGTGTAAAGAGCCTAAGATTTTTCATCACCCTTCCTTCATATATAAGGGCATTATCAATAGGCGCCTGACTGTCTTCAGGAGGGAACATGATTAAAATCTTGGAGTTAGTTTCTGACCAGCCAGGATGAGGCACATAAGTTAGACTGCGTGCGGCCAGCAGTAACAGCCCAATTGATCAGGACTTTATTCACCACAAGCCTGGGTCTACTTGTTTTCTGGGGATGCTGATGCTCGAAATCATCCTCCAAGTATCATTCGGGTAATAAAGAAATCAATAAGAAATAGATGGGATGGGATAAGAGGGAAAGGGAAGAAACGGGAGGTAATGGATAGGAGAAAACTTTAGCAAGTGAATTCTCAGTAGAGGAGTGATTAGAGTAGGGAAAGTTCAAAAGAAAAGGAGGGGGCGGCTTGGAGAGGAGAAAGGGCTTCTAAAGTAGGGCGAGTTTAGAGAGTTTAGAGAGGAGGGAGGATTTAAACAGGAGGGAGAATTCAAAGAGGGAAGGTTTAGAGAGAACGAAGGATTTGGATTAGAGAGGAGAAAGAGAGCTTAAAGAGGAGAGAGCATTTAGGGGAATGGGAGAGTTTAGAGATAGAAGAGATATATATTTTTGGGGGTGGGAGTGTGTTGTGGTGTTGGGGAAGTGTTGGTGGGGGGTAAAGACGTGAGGTGGGTGAGGGAGGTTCTAGTGGGAGGTGGGTGAGGGAGGACCTAGTGGGAGGTGGGTGAGGGAGGACCTAGTGGGAGGTGGGTGAGGGATGACCTAGTGGGAGGTTGGTGAGGAATGACCTAGTGGGAAGTGGGTGAGGGATGACCTAGTGGGAAGTGGGTGAGGGAGGTCCTAGTGGGAAGTGGGTGAGGAAGGTCCTAGTGGGCGGTGGGTGAGGGAGGACCTAGTGGGAGGTGGGTGAGGGAGGACCTAGTGGGAGGTGGGTGAGGGAGGACCTAGTGGGAGGTGGGTGAGGGAGGACCTAGTGGGAGGTGGGTGAGGGAGGACCTAGTGGGAAGTGGGTGAGGGAGGACCTAGTGGGAGGTGGGTGAGGGAGGACCTAGTGGGAGGTGGGTGAGGGAGGACCTAGTGGGAGGTGGGTGAGGGAGGACCTAGTGGGAGGTGGGTGAGGGATGACCTAGTGGGAGGTGGGTGAGGGAGGACCTAGTGGGAGGTGGGTGAGGGAGGACCTAGTGGGAGGTGGGTGAGGGAGGACCTAGTGGGAGGTGGGTGAGGGAGGACCTAGTGAGAGGTGGGTGAGGGAGGACCTAGTGAGAGGTGGGTGAGGGAGGACCTAGTGAGAGGTGGGTGAGGGAGGACCTAGTGGGAGGTGGGTGAGGGAGGACCTAGTGGGAGGTGGGTGAGGGAGGACCTAGTGGGAGGTGGGTGAGGGAGGACCTAGTGGGAGGTGGGTGAGGGAGGACCTAGTGGGAGGTGGGTGAGGGAGGACCTAGTGAGAGGTGGGTGAGGGAGGACCTAGTGGGAGGTGGGTGAGGGAGGACCTAGTGAGAGGTGGGTGAGGGAGGACCTAGTGAGAGGTGGGTGAGGGAGGACCTAGTGAGAGGTGGGTGAGGGAGGACCTAGTGAGAGGTGGGTGAGGGAGGACCTAGTGAGAGGTGGGTGAGGGAGGACCTAGTGAGAGGTGGGTGAGGGAGGACCTAGTGAGAGGTGGGTGAGGGAGGACCTAGTGGGAGGTGGGTGAGGGAGGACCTAGTGGGAGGTGGGTGAGGGAGGACCTAGTGAGAGGTGGGTGAGGGAGGACCTAGTGAGAGGTGGGTGAGGGAGGACCTAGTGAGAGGTGGGTGAGGGAGGTCGTGTGGAAGTTACTCACAATAATAATAATTACATCTCTGTAATTCTTAGTTCCACTTATACTTATAAATTCACATTCGGGATTTAAGTAACTATTGTATTACAAAATATTCACCACCATTAATACTACTTAACGAATATCTTACAAGCAATATTAACTTAGTGATATGATCTTTGGAATAACACTGACAGTGTTAAGTATCGATAAATTTAGTGAACTATATACAGTCTTTACTGGAGCAATATATATTTATCATTTTAAACTAAATAACATATTACAGTCATATAAATATTTGTATATATATATAAACACTGATCTCTGGCTGAAGGAGACTCGAACCTACGAACCTTAGGACAAGGTACGCAGTGCTTTACCAATCTACCCACACTGGACAATACCTTGGCGTGTAGCTTGCGCTACACGTTTGATCCAAGGCAGCCAGCTTTCAGGGAGAAGGCTTACAGCTTTTCATCTCATCCCCTTGAATCAAACGTGGAGCGCAAGCTACGTGCCAAGGTATTGTCCAGTGTGGGTAGATTGGTAAAGCACTGCGTACCTTGTCCTAAGGTTCGTAGGTTCGAGTCTCCTTCAACCAGAGATCAGTGTTTGTGTATATTTCGCCTGCTCTCGTGAATTCCTTGCATATATATATATATATATATATATATATATATATATATATATATATATATATATATTGCGGTAAGCAGAATTTCACTTATATATGTTATCAGAAGATATCAGAAACACTGCTGGGAAAAGTATAGACGTCTTCAAGAGGAAACTGGACCAGTATCGTCACTAGGTGCCAGATCAACCAGGCTGTGATGGATATGTAGGGCAGCGGGCAGCTACAG
Organism: Cherax quadricarinatus; assembly: GCF_038502225.1. Classification (NCBI taxonomy): domain Eukaryota; kingdom Metazoa; phylum Arthropoda; class Malacostraca; order Decapoda; family Parastacidae; genus Cherax; species Cherax quadricarinatus. The sequence continues at coordinate 13,201,907 of NC_091333.1, read as the reverse complement.
CCTCGTTTACCAGGCAATCACTAAACAAACCTGGCCCAGGGTCGGGCTACGGGAGTAGCGAAACTCTCGAAACTCATCAAAGGTAAAAATATATGATTATACAAACGCTAAGAGACGTACATCTCTCGGTATGTTATACTCAGATTTCCTACGATTGTTAAAGAAGACAATCACAATACCGTGGCGGGAACAATGTTTAAATAACAAGATTTCTCCTCTGTTATGTGATTAACAATGAAACCGATCTCTTGTTTATGTATCCATAATATTTTTTCAGATAACATTAATATACAGTAGTTACAGTGATGGAAAATGATGGATTATATACATTATATAATCATAATTTGCATAACAATTGCATTTAAAACTATAAAGAAACACTAAGAACATCTTTTCCCTACAACAGAAAATCAGGTTAGAAAGAATAATAGGTAAAAGGAATAAAACTGTTTGTACACTGCGTAACATAATTCAATTGTGTATGACATCTCACGAACAACGTAACAAGATTACGTAATCAGGTAAAGTAGTGTGGAGCAGCATTACAACACTAAGTGAAGCAGTTTTATCACGGTGAGTAACTAAGGTTAACTTGGTACTTGTCCACACCACAGCACCAGATCAGCCTCCCTTAACACCTACTAAACTCACAACGTTATAACCCAAGTTTTATGAGCTACGGCCAAAGTTGTAGCATTTAATAAAGCCTTTCACGATGTTGTCCAATATCTTGGACGTATTTCTCGTTACAGATCTTACCCAGAAGTATAAGACTCGTCAAGTACTCACCATGTCAAGTGTAAAACTTGTCTGTACTTACGTGATCAAGTGTAACACTTGTCAGTACTCACCTAGAAGTGCGTAACGTTATCAGATCATTATCGCAATCATTAACTCACAAGATATATACATTACAATCTATATGTCTCCCTTTTTCTATATGTTTAGAGTGTACTTTTAGCTCTACTTTAAAAATTATAGTATTCTTGACTGGTGGTGAAGGGGAGTCATGCAGCCATAACGACCCTCGTTAAATCGGTACGATTTAAACCAAATTAACTACCCAAGCGATTAGTCAAAAAATGTTATATTTCAGTCAGCTGGTAAAAAAAATATATCATTTTGGAGTTATCATAACGCAATTCCCATTACATGAGCACTCCCTTTCCGTGCTAATCACCTTGTTTACCTTTCACACCGCTCGCAATTAGGCCGTATTCCCACTCACTAAGCTGTAATTCCACCACAACGAGGTTACCATTACTGGCTGAGATCCCAGTGTTTAGTGTGAGGGTTCACAGCTTCCCCTGCGCTGAGTGTGGGGGTTCACAGCTCCCCTGTGCTGAGTGTGGGGGTCCCCAGCTTCCCCTGCGCTGAGTGTGGGGGTCCTCAGCTTTCCCTGCGCTGAGTGTGGGGGTCCCCAGCTTCCCCTGCGCTGAGTGTGGGGGTTCACAGCTCCCCTGTGCTGAGTGTGGGGGTCCCCAGCTTCCCCTGCGCTGAGTGTGGGGGTCCTCAGCTTTCCCTGCGCTGAGTGTGGGGGTCCTTAGCTCCTCCACTTCTGTGTATGACGAGGATCTCATATCCTGCAGCGCTAGGTGTCGCAGCTCCTGGTTCCCCAGTGTTGAGTGTTGCAGTTACTGGTTACCCAGCACTGGGTGTCGTAATTCCTTGTTCTCCTGCACTGGATGTCGCAGCTCTTGGTTTCCCAGAAGGTAACACTGTGAGAGGCACTAATATCCCGCACACAAGTTACACCGTCATCATGCGATGGGGGAGCCAGGTAGTAGACTTCCGGAGTTTAGAAACCCCCCAGCGGGAGAAGAGTAGGAAGGCACACCTGGAGCCTGACAAACTGAGACATATTGTCGATACTACTATCGAAGCCTGCGCCACACCCGGTACTGACCTATTAAACAGACAGTAAACGCAGGCTGCACCAACGTCAACTGCCTGAACACTGACGTATTCGCTATTAGACTAACGTAAATTATATGAAGTGGCTCATTGCTGAACCCAGTACATGTAATAATGTTGGCACTGGTGAAGACAGACACTAGCTGTGACACTGGTGAAGACAGACACTAGCTGTGACACTGGTGAAGACAGACACTAGCTCTGACACTGGTGAAGTCAGACACTAGTTCTGACACTGGCGAAAACAGACACTGGTTCTGACACTGGTGAAAACAAACACTAGCTCTGACACTGGTGAAGAGACAGAACTTTGAGATGGACAACATTTCATTCTGTGTATACCCTCATCAAGTCATCACTTCATGAAGGTATCAGCTCGACATAGTGCCAGATGTTATCCCAACAGAACCTTTCTCTGCAACCTGTCTTTTCTGGTAACGAACTATGCGGAATTGTGCTTTATGACACTTATGAATTTGGTGCATTTTGTAATAATACAAAGGGCAAAATACTGTGAGTGGAGCAAGACAAATAACCCGCACATAGACTGTTGCACTACTTTTTCTACTACTACTACTACTATTACTACTACTACTACTACTACTACTACTACTACTACTACTACTACTACTACTACTACTACTACTACTACTACTACTTCTATTACTACTAGTACTACAACTGTGATGAAAGGTTAAAAAAAACGACTAGTTGAAAATTGAGACACTTATGCAACATATGGATATCTTTATTCAGGAAACGTTTCGCCACACAGTGGCTTCATCAGTCCAGTACAAAGCAGAAAGATGTAAGGAGAGGAGGAGTTTGAGGTAATCAGTCCCTCAGCCTGGAGTCGATGTGTTAAGTCCATCAGTCTTGTAGAATGTACAGCATAGGGCTGAAGACGTGGCTTATATACGTAGTCAGGTTAGGCGAAGCAGGAGGAGGCGGGGTCATAGTGGTACCATCCACTAGTCGAAGTAGGTCTTCGTCCAAAGGTTGGACAAGTGGTGAAGAATTCTTTGTGTCAAGATCCCATGATGATGCAGTGTTTGACAACTACCTGACCACTATTACCACTTTCATACTATGCCCTCCTCTCCTTATACTACCCCAGTTACCGCCTCCCTCTCGTATATATTCTGGCTCTCTTCCCTTAGCGGTTCTGTGTGACTAATTAATGATCCTAATGGGACCGAAACGTCGTCATAAGTTTGATATCTACAGCAACAAAACTGCAGCCATCTTATGCTAGTACTAAAGTGGCAGGAGTGTTGCAGAGACTACAACGACAGGTTGGTGTCGATGACAATGTGGCAGAAGTGTTGCAGAGACTACAACGACAGGCTGGTGTCGGTGACAATGTGGCAGGAGTGTTGCAGAGACTACAACGACAGGTTGGTGTCGGTGACAATGTGGCAGGAGTGTTGCAGAGACTACAACGACAGGTTGGTGTCGGTGACAATGTGGCAGGAGTGTTGCAGAGACTACAACGACAGGTTGGTGTCGGTGACAATGTGGCAGGAGTGTTGCAGAGACTACAACGACAGGTTGGTGTCGGTGACAATGTGGCAGGAGTGTTGCAGAGACTACAACGACAGGTCGGTGTCGGTGACAATGGTAGCGCTGATAAACTTGCCGATAAGGCCACCGAACAGCAACAAATGTGCGACCTAATCTAAAACAAATAAAAAAAAAAGCGGGCGAGATATATGACCATAAAGACCCTAAACACATTTTCGTGCTAAACGTGGTATAGAAAAACAGTAAAACACACAACGCTGATACTGATACTTCCCCGAAACATATATATATATATATATATATATATACATATATATATATATATATATATATATATATATATATATATATATATATATATATATATATATATATATACAAACACACAAACACACACACACACACACACACACACACACACACACACACACATATATATATATATATATATATATATATATATATATATATATATATATATATACATACATATATATATATATATATATATATATATATATATATATATATATATATATATATATATATATATATACATACATACATACATATATATATATATATATATATATATATATATATATATATATATATATATATATATATATATATATATATATATATATATATATATATGCAACAAGATCACAGTAAACAGGTGATTTTAGAATATGCAAAACAACCACTCTGAAAAAATAGAGAAATTCCAATCGCTTTCGTGACTACTCACATTATCAAGGAACTATGAAAGTAAAGTATGTATGTATGTATAATGTTCGCCAAGACCGTAGTCCTGGCACGGGTCTCAATCTTGCGATGACCCGTCTCTGGCTCCCGAGGGAGAAAGGTTTCTACAATGATGCGACATATGCTGTTCAAGCACTCTTCTGGTCAGTTCAACTGGTGCATCTCATAAGCGACAACACCGTATGTACTCCTAACTATGGACACTAGCGAGGAGGAGGATATGTTGTTATCACAGGTAACAGCTTGTCTGGTTCGTTGACTCCATGGTACACTAGTGTGGCCGCAGTCATCTCTGGTTCCTCTTCGGGAGGGAATATCACTCCTAGTTGCCTGCGGAGTGTCTCAGTAACTTCGCACTCCAGAAGATAGTGTGTTAGGGGCCGCTGGACAACGTGCTGACAGTACTGGCACATCTCCTCCTCAGCCTTGTCTACCATCATCTTGGCTGTGGGAAAGCCCAAACGAAGCCGATGGATGGCGGTACACTGCGCTCTGGACCAGCTTCTATCATATGGAGGGGGTTCTCCCTGAGTCGCTGCTCGGTACCACTGTTGAGATGGGGTATCACCTAAGACCTCCCCCATAAGTTTCATGGCTCTGGCAGCCACCAGTTTGGTCTGTCGTAGGCTGATTGGGACAGTAATCCCAACATGTGGATAGTCTGTTGCTGCCTTGGCTGCATCATTTGCCGCCTCATTTCCCCGGATGCCAGCATGGCTGGGGATCCAGTTCAATGTCGATCTGTTACCCTGAACTTCTAAGGCTGTCATTATGCTCAGGATCGATGTGATGAGGTGAACATTGTCCTGTGGTTGAGGATGGGAGAGGGCATTGATTGCAGACGTGGAATCAACATGTATGACAGGTCGGAGTCGATGTCGTAGGGCATGTGACAATGCCTGCTGATTCGCCACCAGCTCAGCTTGAAGGATCGTGCAGTGGTCAGGGAGTCGCCAGCCTTGTGTGTGACCATTGTGGTACAGTCCAGCTGCTGCTCTCTTCCTGTCAGGGTCGACAGAACCATCTGTGAAATACACTGCACATGTGCCTCCCTCTGCCAGTGCCATGCTTGTCTCAGCATGATTGCTGAGAGTGTCTTGACTGCAGAGACGCTTAGAGATGGGTAGCTGCATGATGCAAACATCGGCTGGATCTGGGCGCCAGGGAGGTGGTGGATGGTACCCAGCAACAGGAAGGTCACAACTCTTCTCAAGGAGTAGTTGTATAGGCAGCAGCTTCCGCCCAGCAGCACAAAACGAACGAATCCAGGAGTAGTCCGTGAAGAGTGTGGGATCTTGTGCCATGGTTGTCAATATCCGTCTCCTTAGTGGGGTACCTTGCTGCCTGTGCAGAATCGTGGCCACTTTGCAGGCGTTTATGTATCTTACTCTGTCAGCCAAGGAAGGAAGCCGGGCCTCAGATCTGAGACATACTGTGTTGGTCCAGATGGGGGCCCCAAGCATAGTTCTTATCGCCTGATTTTGTACGACCTCCACTCTTTGCCTGCTCTGCGGGAAGAGATGAGCTAACGAAAGTAAAGCATCCAAGGAAGCTATATAAGGGGTCTGGCTAACACCTCACTATCAGATCCCACAACGGTTAAACACCAGACGCGCGCCGACTCAACTGGAGAAATCCTTTGCAAAACTCACCCCCAAGCTATTCTACCCAAGAAAGTTTAAAAATTATTATTTGTCCAGTGTATTATTAAATTCTTCCCAAATTCTATTAATTATAAATGGATCTAATTTATATAAACCAAAGGAAATATTCATATTATTGTCAAAACTGCTTTTTATGAAACAAGATTCAATTATATTCCTGTCGACCATGGACTTGCTTGATACTACTTTCTCAACTTTTTGAAAATCAATTGGATGGTTAAAATCTCTTACATGAATAAATAGAGCATTGGAATCTTGTCCAGTAAAAATCTCGAACTAAGATTAAAACAACATAAATATAGCATTAGAACTGGACAAGATTCCAATGCTCTATTTATTCATGTAAGAGATTTTAACCATCCAATTGATTTTCAAAAAGTTGAGAAAGTAGTATCAAGCAAGTCCATGGTCGACAGGAATATAATTGAATCTTGTTTCATAAAAAGCAGTTTTGACAATAATATGAATATTACCTTTGGTTTATATAAATTAGATCCATTTATAATTAATAGAATTTGGGAAGAATTTAATAATACACTGGACAAATAATAATTTTTAAACTTTCTTGGGTAGAATAGTTTGGGGGGGAGTTTTGCAAAGGATTTCTCCAGTTGAGTCGGCGCGCGTCAGGTGTTTAACCGTTGTGGGATCTGATAGTAAGGTGTTAGCCAGACCCCTTATATAGGTTCCTTGGATGCTTTACTTTCATAGTCCTTGATAATGTGAGTAGTCACGAAAGCGCTTGGAATTTCTCTATTTTTTCAGAGTGGTTGTTTTGCATATATATATATATATATATATATATATATATATATATATATATATATATATATATATATATATATATATATATATATATATATATATATATATATATATATATAACCGCACAGACGTATATAAATACATACGCTTTTCACTGTCTTTCCTTCCCTTCTTTATGTTTCAGCCTGTATTTATCAAGCCTAGTAAAGCCTACTCACTGTGGTTGTAAACTCATTATTCTTACAATTTACCATCTTTATAATCTCCATCACTGCTTTAATATGTTTCTCACTAAGTTTATAGTTTTCATCATTAAACTTTAATGAAGTTGAGGAAGCCTCATAATGATAAGATCCGTCACATTTAATAATCTTTACCATGCATGTAATGTGTCTCATTATCGCATCATGAATAAATAAGCCAATATGAATATAATATACTAGAGTCTCTAAATATATAAGCGTAGCACTGAGTCAATAAGTTAAGCTGACAAAGCGAGACTAAGTTAGAGACATTGGATGGGTATAATCCGTGTATAACAGGTACGATACTTGTGAACATGTTTACAAGGCTCCCAGGTATAAATAACTCTCCAGTAACCTTTTAATTCGCGTCAAGTAATCCTAACAAAACTTTAAATGTTTCAAACACTTGCTAACTGATCGTGTGTGTGTGTGTGTGTGTGTGTGTGTGTGTGTGTGTGTGTGTGTGTGTGTGTGTGTAAAGGGGTGTAAAAATGCCTGAATATGAAAGGAATACATGAGGAACTTATTGAACCAGATGCTTGGAACTGGTGTTTGGATTAGGAGTTGGAATAAGGTGTTTGGATGAAGGGGTTTGCATGAGAATTAGGCGTTTCGATCGGATGCTTGGATCAAGTTATATCACCTATTCGGATCAAGTTTTTGGATTATGTTTCTATATGAAACTTGGATCAAGAAACTAGATATGTCTGGATCATGTGTTTGCATAATGTTAGGTACAGGTGTTCAGATCCATGTTTGAAGGTACTTGGATAAGACGCTGTGACAGATGTTGGGATCAAGTGTTTTTAATCCTTGTCAGTTTTGCTTCACTGTTTTATAATATTTTAAGGGAGTAAGAGATGGAAGGTCGAGACGACTGCCCGAAGAGGGATGTGAGGGAGAAAAAAAAAGGAGATGATAGATAAAAGGGGAAACTGAGGAGATAATGTTGAGAGGAAACAAAAACGATCGGAGGAGGTGGAGAGAGGAATAAGGAGAGGAAGGGACAATGGAAGGAGAGTGATGACTGGTTTTGAAAGATGAAGAGAAGATGGTAGAAGGGTGGTGGATAGATTACGGAAAGAAGGTGAGATACAAGATGGAAGTGAGGGAGAAAAGATGGACGGGGAGGGGATGGAAGAAAGGGAAGGTGAGGGAGTGATTATGGAAGGTGGGTGAGGGAAAGAATATGAAAGGAGAGTGACTAAAAGAGGATGAGAGAAAAATGTCAGGAAAGTGAGAGTGAGAAGAGAGGAGGGTGAGTCTTGAAGGAGCCTGACATACAGCGTTATAACATCCAACAATTAACGATCACCAAACTGAAGAGGATTTCTTCAAATGAAGCCACTAATAAACAGTATAATAAAAAGTAACCAAGTTTAATGAAAACTAACTTAGTCTTAATTTTTTATTGTAGGAGAAAATACTTAGAAACACTAGTTCATCATCAAGAAAACTGTCTTAGCAAAATTGCTTATTTTGCTTACGAAACTCATTTTTTTTTTTTGTCTAGGTAATGTACCCTTTACGAAACAGCTTGTTAACAAAATATTGCTATGAGACTGCTCTTAAAATAAACTGCTTGTTAAGGAAACTACTTGACAACGCAAGTTTTAAGGTCATAAATTCTAAGAGACAAAGTTTATTACGAAAATCTTTGAACAATGCAAATTTCAGACGAGTTGAGAGTACGTGTGGTGAACTTGTCAGGGCGAAGCGTATTGGAAAGTCATGGCCAAAGAAGGTTGACTTTCTAGGCGTACTTTTGGCATCCCTTGCCTCATCGGGTCTATTCTACTCTCTTGAGTACATTCCAAATGCTTTGAGGCATTCAGATTTAAGTGTTTTACCGATTCTATTAAGGCAAGAAAATATCTCTACGGACATGTCTGCTTTGTCCCGTACCAATCAAACATCACAGCCTAGACGTCGCCGCTTTGGCTCGTCCCGAGAAAAAGTCAGAATGACCATTCTTTGTAAGTTCCCTATTATCCCTTTTGACCTCATCTTATTTGTAATAATGTCCAAGTGATATTTATCAAATACTTTTGCAAAATCCGTTAGTAAACAAAAAATCTGCACATTTATTTCCTTCTGAAGCCTCTGACTTAAGTAGTGGTTTACCAGCTTCTATGAGCGTATTATTCCTACTTTACAAAAAATGTTATCCTGGGTTATAAAGTTTGCAGCTTTCCATAAAATTATTAATTATTAATACCTACTCACAAAGAATGGAAGTATAAAATAAAAGAAGGTAATAAGGCCGAACAGTAATGCGTCTTAATAAAAGTATTTAATCAAATCTAATAAAATAACATGTCTGAAAGTTGAAACGATGTTAGGTGACAAGAGAAGAGAATATAGATAGGACTGTTTCTGCCAGGATTGAGGATAAGATGGTATACATCCTTGGGTAGACTAAAATGTTCACGATGTTCTAAATGAATTTAAGATGTTAACAACAATCTCATGTCTATGCTGGGTAGCAGTAGTACACTTCAGAGTTTAGGGAGAGAGGAGGAACGTCAACATCCCACTCGGTATATTTTAAATCCCTGTGGATCTTGCTACCAATTACCAGAGAGTACCTACTGTAGGGTGACCACACCGTCAGGAAGAGCTAGTAATAAATAAGCACCAGTTACTAGATAGTTAACTATGTATAACATTAAAGAAAGACAAGGGTGGTAAATTTACTTAAGTGTCATTACTGGTAACTCTGTTGAACCCAAAACCTTAAACAATGTTGCTGGTAGATCACCTTACCTGATCAGGAGAGGAATGGAGGTGAAGTCATTAACCCCACTCCAGACAAAACCAGGTAAGGTTAATACTACCAGGATTAGATACAATCACCTCAGACCAGGAGAAATCTGTCTTTATAGCAGGCCAGAAAATGGCAGGACGGGCGGCGACTCGTTGTAGGCTCTGGCGAAATACCTTAATAACGAACGACAGTCTTTTCCTTCACACACGCGCACAGGCACACACACACACACACACACACACACACACACACACACACACACACACACACACACACACACACAAACACACACACACACACACACACACACACACACACACACACACACACACACACACACGGGAGCAAGGGGCTAGTACCCCCTTCTCCCGTATAAATTATTAAATGTAAAAAGGAACACTTTCGTTTCTTATTTATCGGGTCATCTGCCTTGGTGGGAGACAGCCAGTGTATTAATATATATATATATATATATATATATATATATATATATACACTGATCTCTGGCCGAAGGAGACTCGAACCTACGAACCTTGGAACAAGGTACGCAGTGCTTTACCGACCGTACCACACTGGATCAATATCTTGGCGTCTAGCTTACGCTAGACGTTTTGATCCAAGGCAGCCAGCTTCTAGGCAGGTGTCTTACAGCATTTCATCTCATCCCCTGCATGCATCGACCGACTAGAGATTTTTGCAATGCTTAGAATTCGCAAGAACAGGCGAAATATTCACAAACACTGAGAGCAGAGATCAGTGTTTGTGAATATTTCGCCTGTTTTTGCGAATTTTAAGCATGCATATATATATATATATATATATATATATATATATATATATATATATATATATATATATATATATATATATATATATATATATATATATATATTTATTATTATCACACTGGCCGATTCCCACCAAGGCAGGGTGGCCCGAAAAAGAAAAACTTTCACCATCATTCACTCCATCACTGTCTTGCCAGAAGGGTGCTTTACACTACAGTTTTTAAACTGCAACATTAACACCCCTCCTTTCAGAGTGCAGGCACTGTACTTCCCATCTCCAGGACTCAAGTCCGGCCTGCCGGTTTCCCTGAATCCCTTCATAAATGTTACTTTGCTCACACTCCAACAGCACGTCAAGTATTAAAAACCATTTGTCTCCATTCACTCCTATCAAACACGCTCACGCATGCCTGCTGGAAGTCCAAGCCCCTCGCACACAAAACCTCCTTTACCCCCTCCCTCCAACCCTTCCTAGGCCGACCCCTACCCCTCCTTCCTTCCACTACAGACTGATACACTCTTGAAGTCATTCTGTTTCGCTCCATTCTCTCTACATGTCCGAACCACCTCAACAACCCTTCCTCAGCCCTCTGGACAACAGTTTTGGTAATCCCGCACCTCCTCCTAACTTCCAAACTACGAATTCTCTGCATTATATTCACACCACACATTGCCCTCAGACATGACATCTCCACTGCCTCCAGCCTTCTCCTCGCTGCAACATTCATCACCCACGCTTCACACCCATATAAGAGCGTTGGTAAAACTATACTCTCATACATTCCCCTCTTTGCCTCCAAGGACAAAGTTCTTTGTCTCCACAGACTCCTAAGTGCACCACTCACTCTTTTTCCCTCATCAATTCTATGATTCACCTCATCTTTCATAGACCCATCCGCTGACACGTCCACTCCCAAATATCTGAATACGTTCACCTCCTCCATACTCTCTCCTTCCAATCTGATATTCAATCTTTCATCACCTAATCTTTTTATTATCCTCATAACCTTACTCTTTCCTGTATTCACCTTTAATTTTCTTCTTTTGCACACCCTACCAAATTCATCCACCAATCTCTGCAGCTTCTCTTCAGAATCTCCCAAGAGCACAGTGTCATCAGCAAAGAGCAGCTGTGGCAACTCCCACTTTGTGTGTGATTCTTTATCTTTTAACTCCACGCCTCTTGCCAAGACCCTCGCATTTACTTCTCTTACAACCCCATCTATAAATATATTAAACAACCACGGTGACATCACACATCCTTGTCTAAGGCCTACTTTTACTGGGAAAAAATTTCCCTCTTTCCTACATACTCTAACTTGAGCCTCACTATCCTCGTAAAAACTCTTCACTGCTTTCAGTAACCTACCTCCTACACCATACACTTGCAACATCTGCCACATTGCCCCCCTATCCACCCTGTCATACGCCTTTTCCAAATCCATAAATGCCACAAAGACCTCTTTAGCCTTATCTAAATACTGTTCACTTATATGTTTCACTGTAAACACCTGGTCCACACACCCCCTACCTTTCCTAAAGCCTCCTTGTTCATCTGCTATCCTATTCTCCGTCTTACTCTTAATTCTTTCAATTATAACTCTACCATACACTTTACCAGGTACACTATATATATATATATATATATATATATATATATATATATATATATATATATATATATATATATATATATATATATATATATATGTCGTGCCGAATATGTAAAACTGGTCAGTTAGCAAGAACTCATTTAAAATTAACTCCTTTCTAAAATTTTCTCTTATACGTTTAAAGATATATTTTTTTCATTAATGTTAATGTAAAAGAATTTAATTTTGTACCAAAAGAATCTTAGAAAACTTACCTAACCTTATTATAACAAGCGCAATTTATTTTAGCCTAATCCAACTAAATATATTTTAGATAGGTTTACAATAATTTAATACTAAACAAACAGAGTGAAATATTTTTTTCGTTAGGTTCAGAATGATTTTGGCGAAAATATTGCATACACAAATTTTCACTTGTTTTATATGGCAAGATGAGCGTTGCTATTTAAGCCAAGATCGCAAGTTCTGCCTATTCGGC